>NC_064255.1:12808402-13113402 GCF_003254725.2 Canis lupus dingo
TTTATCAGTCCTCTCTATGGGCTTGTCCTGTTGTGCTGCTTGAAATTCTACTTTCCCTGGTTTGCTCTAGCTTCTACATGTTTATAAATATTCAACCCTAAGTGTGAAACACACCAGCTCCTTATGTCTTGTACCTCACCTGGTTCCTTCTTATATTTTTAAGACTCAGTTCATATGTCACTTTCATAAGGAAGACTTCCCTGATCTCTCTTTTGTAATTAGGTCAGGTGTACCTCCATGCTGTGCTCACAACACTCTGTTTTTATTTCTAGTAGTGAACCTTACCTGTCTTTATCTCATCTGATTATAAATTCTCTAAGGACAAGAACCATATTGAATTTGTAGTTAGTGCAGGACCAGGCATATAATTGGTACTTTTGAATGCCTGAAAAAAAGGAATGCGTGATACCATCTGTTCTTGAAAATAACTGATTCTTTAACAGTACAAATATCTTTATTCTTAGGGTTTTATTATTATAATTAACTATCAATTGAATGCTCACTGTATGCCGTAGCATGGAAAAGATCAAGAAAACTGCAACGATCCAGTTATAAAAGAAATAAGTCATGGGAATGTAATGTAGAGTACAATGATATAGTTAATAATACTGTCTTGCATATTTGAAAGTTGCTAAGAGAGTAGATCTTAAAATTACTTATAAGAAAAAAATTATAAACTGTATGGATGTTAACTATACTTATTGTGGTGGTCACTTCACAATATATACAAATATAAAATCATTATGTTATATACCTAAAACAAATATAATGTTATATGTCAATTATATATGTCAATTATACCTCAATTAAAAATATTGTATTAGTACTATGGCTAGTATTCTAAAATTTAATGATTTACCTTTCAAAGTTCTAAGGTTTTAAAATAACTGGGGCTCCACACACACCAGAAATATCTTTACAGAGGGTCTATTGCTTCAACTTTAGATATAGGATTCCATCCTAGAAGCTTTAGGGAGCAAGGGGAAGGTAAACTGGAATGTTTTTCTGTTAATTAGACAAGTGATCATATGCCTAAAGGAAATCTGAGAGCTTCATCAGAATGCTGGGGAAAAAGTATTCGGACAGAAAGGATATTAAGTGCAAAAGCCCCGAGGCAGAAATGTGCACGGGACTTTCAAGAAACACCTAGGCCAGTGTTGCCCAAAGAGTTTAGGAGAGAAGGAGAATAGTAAAGAGGTCAGAGTATATATAGGCAGATTAAGTAGAACTTCATATTATAAGATCTGTGGAGTTTCTTTGGATTTAGAAAGCCAATGGTGGATTTTGATATAATTTGATATATGTTTTTATATATATTTTTTTACTTTTTAAGAAGATTTTATTTACTTGTATATTTATTTAGAGAGAGTATGTGTGTGAGCAGGGAAAAGGTCAGAAGGAGAGAAAGAGAGAGAACCCCAGACTCTTGGGCTGAGTGCAGAGTCCGACACAGGGCTCAATGCCATGACCTAGAGAGCATGACCTGAGCCAAAATCAAGAATCAGATGCTCAGCCAACTGAGCCACCCTCAAGCCCCAAACAGACATATGTTTGACAGATTACTTTGTTGTGTTCCTGAGAGATTTTATCAGGAAACATGGGAAAGAGAAATCTAGCCAGGAAAGAGGCTAAGAGATAGCTGGTGCCCTAGATCAGGGCAGTGGTGTGTTTACCTAAACAACTACAATGGCATTAGATAAAACAAATCAAATAATGAATGTTAAGGGAAAAATAGAGAACCTATCACTATTTGTGTTTCATTACCTATACATAATATTGAGTCTTTTTATGGATAAGAACAATAGGACTTTCACTTTAATCCAATGTGTCCCTAGATCATTAAAGTAACACAAAGTTCCAATAGATACTTTTCTTTCTTTTTTTTTTTTTTTTAATTTATTTATGATAGTCACAGAGAGAGAGAGGCAGAGGCATAGGCAGAGGGAGAAGCAGGCTCCATGCACCGGGAGCCCGATGTGGGATTCGATCCCGGGTCTCCAGGATCGCGCCCTGGGCCAAAGGCAGGCGCCAAACCGCTGCGCCACCCAGGGATCCCCCCAATAGATACTTTTCAAAGTGTGAAAAAGAGGAAGAGAAGAAATTATTTTCCAAACACACTTTTATTTTTTGATCACAAACTGAATTGCAGGTACGGATATTCTGTTCTGCTATCATTTAATACATGTGACATTCTCATGAGATAAACTGCTGGGTTTCTCATCACTGAGCAGGACTTACCACAGGATATTATCATTTTGGATCTACTTCTGACAAATACAATTTCCCAGTGTTCAACATAAGCTCTTGAAACTATTTTCTTCAGATTTAAAATGTACAAATCTAAAACCAAGATTTAAAAAAAAAAAACTATCTTCTAAAACAGACAAACTTTGTAAATTGTTATGGCTCAGTTCAGGTTAAAAATATTTACGAAGAGCCTGCTTGTATAAATTAATGCGTTGAATGCTAAAAAGTTATATGCAGCCAAAGATTTTATGAGCTTCCAGAGTGAAATATTATAATAAAAAGCAAAATACTACATTTCAAGAGTTTACAAAGTATGGTCATGTTGCTGTTTACTTTTATGTAAAAAATAAAATAAAAAGCTTTCTGTATTTTGGCACTCAGAGATCATGGTCTAATTGCCAACTCCATATTTACACACTCTAAAGCAAAGGCTATCCGTCAGTCTAAATTTCCTGCCTATGTTCTCAGAGACAGTTGTTTTAAGAACTAAATTTTTTTTATCATTTTACTGCATGGTAAGACAAAATAAACAGTAGCAGATCCTGACAATCTAATTTTCAAAATTAATGAAATTTAAAATAGAGGCACACAAAAATAATCTGGAATACTGAAGAGAAATAGATATTACTAGAAGACTCAGCTAAGGAATAGCAGAATAGGGTGGGGGGTATAGAGCAGGTGATCATTGCTTTAAATCTTTAAATGGCAAATTATATTATATTATTTTCTTAGTTATCACATGTATACTTTACTTCGATAAAAAATGCAAAATTTAACTTAATTAAAAATTTATCCTTATGAACAACAAATCCTCTGGCTCGATTGCATATGCTTTACCCACGAATTTTGGCTTTCAACGTACTAAATTATTAAATCTGAAAGTCAGCCAATTCTGTATATTTTGGATTTCTGTATAATTACTGTGAGGGAAAACAGATACATGTGAACCTGATCAAGAAACTAAAATATATTAAGCTCTCCTTAGTATGAGACAGTAACAGCTTCAGAACCAAATGTTTGCATTATTTATTTATTTTTTATATTTTATTTATTTATATTTTTATAGTAAGCTCAAGACACAATATGGGACTTGAACTCATGACCCCAAGATTATGAGTTGCATGTTCTACCAACTAAGTCAGTCAAGAGCCCCCAGAACCAAATGTTTTAAATAAGTTATTTGATATATTTCTCCTAACAACCTTACAAATTATACAATATTATCTCATGCTTAGATACAGAAAACAAATTGTGTAAGGTCACGTAGCTGATTTTAGTTTTTTTCTTTTGTTTTTAAATCATTGATTATAGTTAAATATATTTGGTTCTAAAACATGGGCCTTAAATTGAACACCAATAAAAAAATTAATTTATTAAAAAAATAATAATAAAATAAAATAAAATAAAATAAAATAAAATAAAATAAAATAAATAAAACATGTGCCTTTTTTTCCTGTCTCCTATACTAGAAATTATCAGTTGTGGTCATATTTTTAACATGGATGTATCTTGATTTTTTGTATATCATAGATTCTTATGGAATAACTTTGTTTTCCATAATATCTTGGTATTATGGGTAAAAGTCTAGTTGTATCCAACTCAATTGATAGTGAAGATTTTCTTTCTTAAGAAATTTTAAAAATACTAAATATTTGTGTTATTTTTAGGAGTGAATGTATATCCATTTATTAAAATTAATAACTTAGATTTAATGTTAAAATGACAGAAAAATACTAGTTCCACTAAAAGATAACATGTAATGCAAAGTGCAATGCATGTTTCCAGTGCTGAGATTCTTTTTAGAACACTTTGAAAATGGGACACCTGGGTGGCTCAGCGGTTGAGCATCTGCCTTTGGCTCAGGTCATGATCCTGGAGTCCTGGGAACAAGTCCCACATCGGGCTTCCTGCATGGAGCCTGCTTCTCCCTCTGCCTATGTCTTCACCTCTCTTTCTCTCTCTGTGTCTCTCATGAATAAATAAATAAAATTTTAAAAAATCACGTGCATTAATATGCCAGTATTTACTGGCACATTTACTAGACCCTCTGTATGTATTGTGATTAATTGAATCTTCACAATAACTTATTGAGTTAAAAACAATTATCCAATTTTAGTGATCTAAAAATCAAGGTTTGGCTTGCAGATGATGTAGTAAGAGGAATTGAACCCAGGTCTACTCTTCCCTCTGCTTTGCCTGTAGATATGATTATTCAACCAACCTGAAATATACTTAATTAGGCTATAATTGATTCCATGAAATATTTTGGCTCAGAAGGACTATTTGTATATATTATGACATATTCCATGCTGAAATTAATATTTCTATGACCTATCAATATAGAAACCTATTGGAAAGAAACAGGATTACTTTAGGCAAGGCATATTCTTAGTGAATGCATACTATACTCTGGTCCTGCTGTCTCTTTCAGTAAGTCATTGAAAAGCATGTATTTAATACTTTACCCCAGTGATTAACACCTATCCTTTTGATCTATGGTTTTCTATGTCCTTTGGTTTTTCTCTGTCAGGATTTTGGTTATTTCTTGTTTGGCTCCGGGAAATTTTCCATGTTAATTTAATGAATTTTCTGGCTATATACAGATTTCTCTTTTGCATTGCTCTGAATTTTAAGACAATATCATCCCTCTTTATCTTAGGCTTTCTATAAACTTTCCTGCCATCAATTATTTTTTATTTCTCTCTGGCATAATTAAGCCCAAAGTGTATTTCTCCTTTTATTCCCTTTATCCTCTGACAGATGAAACCATCACTTCAAGAATTAACTGGCTGTTCTGTTATTAACAGAATGATCATTTAATAGATATGTACCTTTTCTTTATTTCTTATTACAACATTTTGAAGTAAAGAATTTCAATTATCCCATTTTAGAGATGAGAGACCCTAGAGAAGTTAAATGGCCTGTGTAAGTCAGATAGCATACACATATATTCTAATATGCGAAAACATTATTAGGAAATTTTACTGTGGAAAAATTACTGTGTGTAACAGACACCAAAAATCCATAATTTTAATCATCATATCAAAATTGTTGCTTTTTTTCACTGAAATTCATAGTAAGAAACATACATTATTTCATTGCAAATATACACATACACATCTACATGTATATGTACACCCACACACACACCACATGGGTATATTCATTGTATTTTACTTATCTCTTTCTATATAAAGCTGAGAATGTTCCACAAAATGATGTTAATCTTTACTGTGTTCTTTGAATTATAATATTTTTCTCTTCTTTTTATGTATTTATCTTTTATTTTATTTTATTCAACATTATTGCAATTATTAAGATGCTGGTCACGACCCAGTGAATTGATTTTATGACTCACTGGTGGTGACCCATAGCTTGGAAAATTTGCCCTAGATGATATCATCGCATGTCAATTTTGTACAATGCTTTAGGATCATTCAGCTGACTAGGGAGTCTGTGGTAACTTTCCATAGTGATATCATTGTTTCTCTCTCCTTACTGAACCTTTTTTTTTTTCCCACTGTATATCCTCATAGAGTTGTATGCAAGCATATGATTTTTAACATGCAATATAATTTTATTTAATTATAAAATCCATTTTCAAAAGCTTGAAATAAAATTTTCCATGGTCTGCAATTGATCTATATACATTGCTTTATTTTAGAATGCTCTGTTTTTCATTAAGTAATTTTTAAACCTCTGTGTTGGACTTTCTTTTTAACACTCAGATACGGATTTTGGAAAGGCCACAGGTCACTAGTTCCATGAAGTGGCAAACTGGTCCTTGTTTTGGAAAATCCTCCTGATATTTATCCAGAAATATATATTCATGAACCACCATCATCACAACCTGCTCCACTGTTAACTGAGGACTCCCACAGTGTTCACTGGATCAACTTTTCAAAATTCTGAATGGGCTATTCATTTACTGTGGCTAAACGTTTAGCAAATTCCACTCTCTATGTGAGGATGATGTCTTTGTTTCTGGTGCTCCTTAGGAACTTCCTTAATCTCAAAAACATTAAGTCTCTTCCCCTTGAATATATTTTTCCTAAAACATTTTCTAAGATCAACATTCTTTTCTTGGTTATGATCACTGTCAATTCCTGCATCAAACTGAATCTAATGCACTGGTCCATACCAACTCTAGCTGTGGTAAGTATGGCAACTTGCATATCTGATACTTTGTTTTGAAATTAACTTTGGGTCTTCCTCCATTTTACTGTGTCCTTGAGCCTTCCCCCTGCTGCTAGAGCTGCCTCAGAAGCTCTAACATGTCTGTCACTTTTAGGCAACCTTAATTTTGAGGAGAAATGTGTAGTTTGGATAAAGATTTATCACCAGTTCTTGATAATATTTAAGTCACTGCATTTCTCTATTTTGTTGAAATGTCACTTTCAGTGTGTTCATTCTTCATTTACTCAGCCAATGAGTATTTAAATGGCTTTAAATATTTCCTGATTCTATATAATAGTATAAACTCAGCAAAACAAACAAAACAAAACAAAAACAAAAAACAAAAAAACAATGTGTCTTACCGTGACAACTTGGTAAGGCTCTATTCCATCCAGGTCTTCCATCATCTCCCATGATACAAGTGAGTGTCGAATAACCTTGAAGAACATATCCAGCATCACAGTAATAGGTGACCGTTGACCCTAATTTATAATCCATTCCAAGTCTGGTACCATTCATTATATTGCCTGGGTCAAAGCAGGATTCTCGAAGTTTTGCTGAAAAATAATGTTGATATAAAACGGATTGTTTTAAGATACTATTTTCTTTGAAACCTTTAATATTTCTTCATTTCTATTTCTAAACAGATGGAAAAGTACCAGCACCCTTTCTGCTCTGCTGGAGGGCTCAAAATACAAAGTAGCCCATAAATATCTGACATTTTGCTAATTCATATTGAAAAGTAAGAGAATAAAAACTTCATCGGTTTCTTCAAGATTAGTATCTAATATATAGTCAAACATAGGGTTTTAGAGTTTATTATCAATTATTATGTATTATCATCCATGCATAAATATTTCAAATGAATTATTGTGAAAAGAAGCAGGACTTCTTTCTTAATTTAATATTGCTTTATTTAAAAGCTCTTCACCCAAATAATGTAGACTCATTCCATGTGACTGAACAGAGAAATGATACTACTGCCCATGTTGAGCTCAGTTCATTTCACCACTGGGAGGAAGGCAAAAGACACTTTTCTCTACCCTGAAATCATTTTGTGTCATCTCTCTTCTCTAGACATCCCCCTCTTTCTATCAGAGGTCTGCCCATTATAAAATAGCAGCAAAATCTTTATGACATCCAAACAATGATCATTTGGGCTGAGAGTCTAGGTTAAAGTCAGGTACTTTTAAAGCTAACACTAACAGACACGTTGAAAATTAAGTCCATTCACAACAAAGGAACTGTAAGTTTTCTGTGCATCCAGATAGTGAACTAAAGAGAGTGCCAGAACATTTTAAAAATGCGTAGAGAAACAGAAAGATCAGTTCATCCATTTTGGGGAATAAGCTCTAAAACAAATTGTTGTTAAAAGATCTGGGCAATGCCTTAATATTTCCATTTTATCATTATTATTAGAGATTCCTTAAGATATAGTACAAAAATGTAAGGGCCATCACAGGTTCAGTATAACAAATGTGATTTTCTACATCAGAATTTATTTTATGTTAATGGGAAGCCAGGAGGTGGGTGTATCTCTGAGTATGACTCATGGGATCACTGAAATTTAAGTAAACAATATCTTACTGTTTGGCTATCATAGAAATTATTTTATTGTAATATATCCAACTCTGATTAATTACCACAGTGGAAATATATTTCTTCCATGCATAAAACTTTACAAAGTTCAAAGTACTTCAAGATTCCCAGGAAATGAGGAGAAATTCATGCTTTAGAAAGAACACAGATTTCTCCCAAATCAACTAAAGAGGAAATGACAGAATCAAACGTTTAAGTGATTTCAATAAACTATCAGAGGAATGAAGTTCTGCTTTCTTTCCTTCCTTCTTTTTTTCCAATAAGTACGTAAGAGCCCACACTACCCAACAAACTCTGGAAATACAGCAGTGGATAATCAGAAAATATTCTGGCCTACATGGCATTTACAGTTTACTAATCATATTAAATAAATGCTTGTAACTGTAATGATTATGGAACAAGGAGAAGCATTCTGGAACCTTCCTGAAGAATTGACATCTAAGCTCGGCACTGAGAGAAAGGAGCAGACTAGGAAAAGAGAGATGAGTACTGTGAAGAGGACAAGTGTGCAAGTCGAATAAACCTGATACCTGAATTTCAATACAAAGCTAAATGACTTGATCTTCTCCCAAGTGCACCTACACATGTGCACACACATGAAATGTGCACCGTACATACTGCATTCAGAATTCACAACAAAATTCATTTATCAATCCAACAAACCATATATCTTCCTTAGTAGTAAAATATTCACAAGACACCATTTTCCAAAAAGAACCAGCAGTGTGAATACTAAATTTGGCTATTAAGAATGGGACTTTATATTAAAAAAAAAAAAAAAAAAAAAAAAAGGAAGAATGGGACTTTAGTGTTACAAGAGTTGGTTTGTTTATTTTTAAAAGGAAAACTGCACTTTGAGCCTTTCCTTAAGCAAGCAGGGAAACAAACATAACTTTTAGGCAGATCAGAAACCTAGCATTTATAGCTGGCCCTTGTGAAACTGAGAACAGTCTCTTAAAGGCAAAGGAAGAATTAAAATTACTGTTTAAAAGGATTCACCTCTTTGGCAAGTGTAACCACCTAATATTATCTTTGAAAAGTTTGCTTTTTCCTTCTTTAATGTTTTCCCAGTAGTTTCAGTGACATATCAGTGAATCTATAGACAAATGTCCTACTTTTTGAGGAAAGGGAAACATGCTTCTGCAACAATTTTATATTGCTAGTCTCATTTTGAGAGGATTCATTTATCTCATTACTGTGTTCACATACTATGTCAAATCCTCAGTGAGTAGCTTTCTATGAATAATATTGTCCTTGTTTATTTCCAGATCTGCCACAGCAATTATCCGGAGATTTTGAAAATACCTGGAGAATCCTTATGCAAAGGTCTAGGCAGTAGATGGAAAGGTGATTTGAGTTTTGAAAAAAATTGTGAGGCAGACAGGTTGATAGTATTCTATTTATGAATAATTAATTTTATTGCCTTCACAGTAGTGTGTCTACTGAAGATATCCTAGGCAAAAGACTCCCTTGTCTTATATCCTCCAAATAAAGCATGTAAGATGTAAGTACAAGCAATAAAGCTTATATCTTATCTATGGTTTTTTAAAAAAAATTTACAGAACATTACTATTTAGAATTTTTCCACCAGCAACTTAAGTATCCTAAATTCTTATTTTAATGAAAAAAAAAAAAAAAAAAGAATTAGAAAGCCAAAAACTGTGCCTTGGAAGAAGATTCAATTGGAAAGAGTAAAGCTGTATCATGTTCTTGTTTCCATTTTATTCCTGAAAACAGATGTTGAGATTTTATATATTATATATACATATAAAATAAGTATATCTATAACTATGAAGTTTTTGTCATATGTTGCACAAGACATAGTGATAATTATGCTTATTGAATTCATGTAATGATTGATTTACTAATAATTTTTTTTTCTGGGAGAAAAAGAACTATAAATATTTTTATTGTTAAAGGAATTTTACTTCAAAATTTATTACTACATAGAGCTATAAGCTCATGAAGAGACCATTATTATGAATAATGTCAGTCTATGCATAATGAAAAGTAGTTAAATGTTACTTTTGGTTTTGTTTTTTTTTTTTAATTTTTTTTTAAATTTTTATTTATTTATGATAGTCACAGAGAGAGAAAGAGAGAGAGGCAGAGACATAGGCAGAGAGAGAAGCAGGCTCCATGCACCGGAAGCCCGATGTGGGATTCGATCCCGAGTCTCCAGGATCGCGCCCTGGGCCAAAGGCAGGCGCCAAACCGCTGCGCCACCCAGGGATCCCTACTTTTGGTTTTGAAGGGTGACCAGAGTATATAATATCCAACTGCTTGTTATTTCCAGGATAGTGGACATCTGTGGTTGGGCATATACCAGCTAGCATGAGGTCAGCAACTAGGAACTAAACTCTCTTCAAGATGTATATGCATTATATTTCCTTCAAGTGATCATAATCATTCCCAAGAGGCCTTCCTATTGGAAGCGCAAGAGTTCACATAGGCCAGATGTCCGAGGGGACTTTTAGAGAATAAGTATAAGCCATGCATGTATCTCTTTTATTTTGGAAAGTATTTTTGCAATGGAAATTAAATGATTGCCCTCAGAATACTTCAGGGTAACATTGAAATGTAATAAGTTGCTCTGTGTAAAAATATATATCTTAATTTAAATTGGTATATTAATTTAGAAAGTAATTTATGATACTTTTAAGGTTCTTAGAGCAGGTGTCTAACTTATACTGTATATAAACAGCTAGTAATAAGTCTTCCACTATATATATTGATGTGCATAAATTCACATCCCCTGCCAGCTAAAGCACAGCTGCCAGGAGGTCTCCTTCAGTAGCACAAAGCTGTATTTATTTTCTCTCCATCAAAATCAATTTATTTTGTTAAAAGAATACAAATATTACTACTATATGAGTCACATTTGTATAAATGTTATAATTATGAATATTTAAGACATACTTATTAACATTATAATCTAAAATGGTCTTAATATTGAAATAATGTAAATGAGAGCACTGTTTAAACTCTAAATATTTATTCAACTGTAAATGTGTTAATACAGTATCTCATTGAAATTACAAGGAAGACTAAGCCTGATTTAAACTCTTCATGACACCGAGGTTCCTTCCACAGTTTGGCTATTGTGGACATTGCTGCTATAAACATTGGGGTGCAGGTGTCTCAGTCTTTCACTGCATCTGTGTCCATAGACAGATAAATGGATAAAGGAGCTGTGGTCTAAGTATACAGTGGAATATTACTCAGCCATTAGAAATGATAAATACCCACCATTTGCTTCGATGTGGGTGGAACTGGAGGGTATTATGCTGAATGAAGTAAGTCAATTGGAGAAGGACAAACATCGAATGGTTTCACTCGTAAGGGGAATATAAAAAAATTGTGAAAGGGATCATAGGGGAAAGGAGAGAAAAGGAGTGAAAATATCAGTGAGGGTGACAAAACATGAGAGACTCCTAACTCTGGGAAACGAACAAGGGGTAGTGGAAGGGGAGGTGGGCGGGGGGATGGGGTGACTGGGTGACGGGCACTGAGGGGGGCACTTGACAGGACGAGCACTGGGTGTTATACTATATGTTGGCAAATCGAACTCCAATTTAAAAATTTACAAAAAAAAAAAACAACAACAACAAAAAAAAACTCTTCATGGAGACACTGTTTTAAAATTATCCAAACATCTCCTTCAGCCCTGAATGACTACTTCTCTTCTCTAGTTTCCTATTGTCTACAACATAAAAGCATATCCGCAGATTGCTTTACATAGCATAAAGTGCTATTCTTTCCAGAACCTACGTTGGCAGGGTCGGCAGGGTTGTATTTTTGCAATGTTCAAATACAGCATTCGTTCATTGCACAACTACTGTGTATATTTGCACACAAACGAAAATAAGATTCAATGTCTATCTTCAAGGGGGAAACGGAAAGATATGTAGGAATACAAGTAATCGTAACTATACTCTGGTGTGAGCTCTAATAGAGGTAGGTGCTGCTTTTAAATAAAAAGCCTACTAAAAACATTATGTATTTAGAGTGCGTCAAGACTTAAAAGCTTTACTTTTTAGTGCCAACAGAACATGCTCAAGTGAAGGTATAGGACATATATTACAAATAATAAAGGAAAAACTTTTTACTATCCAGGGCCTTCAATGCATATCTCAGGGGTTTTTTTGGGCAGTGCATATTTCATGAAAATTCTGATGTGACTCTCTATGGCAATAATAGACATAAGAAACTTTATTAATTTAAGAAACCAGAGAATGAAAGAGGTAACAGCTTTCAAAATAAGAATAGGAAATAAAGAGGCTGATGAAAAAGATATACCCAGGCAACTTTGAAGTGGGGAACGGAACTTCCCTATGGATGAGAGTTATGAGGACTAGTCCAGAGAATTAATTAGGTTGGATTTAGGGAGTGTCAGGAACTTGAAGTTGGTATAAACATCAGAAAGAAATGTTATCCAGAGTATAAAAATAAGACTTTGTGAAATTGTGTGTAAGTGGGTATTGGTTTAATACCTGAGTATGGTGGGGACTTATTGCTGGATTCAGGGAGAAAGACTGAAGTTTATGGCATGATTATATATTTCTCTGTGTTTGTACTTTTTTTCTACTTTTATTTGCCTTTATTCTTAGTAGCCATAATAATTTTATTAATTTAATCATCTGATCCTTAGTTTTATCATCTGTAAAACAAGGGTAATAATACTTATCACCTAATTCTGTTCGTTCGGTATTTTTGTTGCATTTATAAGTCTGCTCACAGGAAGGTTAGAGATGATTCATTAAAAAGAGCTGATAGGGATGCCTGGGTGGGTCAGCGGTTGAGCGTCTGCCTTCAGCTCAGGGCATGATCCTGGAGCTCCAGGATCGAGTCGTACATGGTCCCACATTGGGCTCCCTATGAGGAGCCTGCTTCTCCTTCTGTCTGTGTCTCTGCCTCTCTCTGTGTCTCTCATGAATAAATAAATAAAATCTTAAAAAAAAAAAGAAAAAGGAGCTGATCAGTGTACCTAGAATAGAGTAGATACATAATGAATAATTTTCTCTTTTAAAAACTTGTGTTTCTGGCTTTTTTCCTATGGCAGCATAAATCTTAGATTTTTGGAAATAATGGGACATGGAGATGGATCAACCTGAGAAATAGGAATGCACCTACCGTGAGCTAAGAAAGATGGAGAATAGCTTTTATCTCAAGTGCTTAACTACATGGATTTAGGAATGGCTACCTGGAATGTTAGGTAGAGAAAAGATTGTGAAGTCAATTCTAGTTTCCACAAGACGTAATGCTGGAATCCATTAGTACTATTTGCCCTGAGAATGGTAGAATTGGTGGGATTTTCCCTGTATCTTTTCTCCTAGTGATCTCTGGAAATGTTTTACAATAGGACCTAGCTTTACTGACTTGCTTACAGTTTTCTTTCCTTTCTTTCCTCTTCTCTTCTCTCCTCTTCTTTCCTTTCCTTTGTTTTTTTTTTGTTTTTTGTTTTTTTTTTTTCCTTTAAACTAGGTCTTATTTACAAGCCTGTTAGCTTGTAGATACAAGTAGCTATTCTTAAAGAGCAAAGTTCTCTTTATAAAATGCAGAATAAAAATGTATCTCTAAGATTTCTTACATTTCATTAATGCTATTATTCTAGGTTTCTAATTATGACTTGATTTAAAATGAGAAAACACCTCTTGAATTTGCTCAAAACCAATTAAATAATTACCATCTAATTATGATATGTAGGCACTATTGTAAGAAACTAATTGTATAGCCATGTATAACAGAGTTCTTGCTCTGAAGAAGCTTGTATTTCAGTGTATTTGTAGGGAGTTAGTGGAGTAAATGGGGATGCAAATAGTAAATACACATGCAAATAAACAAGAAAGTATCAGGTAATGAAATTACAGAAAAAGGAGTAGAAAGCACAAAATAAGATCTGAAGGCATATAAATATAAATGGAGTAAATTCAATGCACCAATAAAAGAAACATACAACTCATATGTACCTGAAAATAAGTTCCCATAACATATAAAACAAAAATGGCCAAAAATTTAAGAAAAAAAATTAAAAATTAAGAATTGTAATAGATATTCCCAAGTGTCTCAATAATTGCTTGACCAAGGAGGTTTTTTAAAAAATTAGTGAGGATATAAATATTTAAGAAATTAATTAGCTTAATTTAATGGATATATATAAATACCTTCACCTATCAATTAAATGTGCTCTTTTTGCTTCGCATACAGGGAGAGTCATAAAAATTGACCATACCACAGGCCATACAGCAGTCATGACCAGGAATTGGGATCATACATATCTTGCTACAGTGCAAATAAATTAAAAATGTATGATTACTTATATATTGAAATTAATTGATATTATTTCTGAGTAGCTCTTAAGCAGAAAAAAATAATAATGCAGTGGTACTAGGACAAGTTTAGAATTATTGATAATGAAGCTCTACATTTTAAAACTTTTGCAAAGCAAGTAAAGTGGTACTTAGGAAAAATATATAGCCACAAAAGTTCATAATAAAAGAGAAAAAAAATCTGAATATTAGTAAGTATTTATTTCAACAAACTTTAAAAAAAGCAAAAGCAAATCCAGAGAAAATAGAAGGGAATAAATATTGTCAATAAAAGCAATATTAACACATGTTAAACAATGTTAATAAAAAACATACAGCGACAAAGTAAGAAAATACTGCAAATATTTTAATGTCAGTAACCTTGAAAATTTGGATGAAAATAATTCTTAGCAGATTTTCAAAAATCTCTGAATGTAGAAAACTTGGATAGATATAAACCAATTAAATTCTACTCCCTCAAATCACTAAGTTCCTATTGTTATAGGAATTTCTAGCAAATATTTAAGAAACAGAACAAACTATTATACAAACTATTCTCTCTTATACAAACTATTCTAAATACTAGAAAAGTAAGAATTCTCCCAAAGTTAGGGGGTTGTATAATCTTGATCGAAACTAGACAAAGACAGTTATAAGGAATGAAAATTATAGATTAATCCCATGTTAAGAGATCAAAGACAATAAATTTTAATTGATGTTAATAAGCCCATGGCAATATATACCATAATTACAAAAATTTAATATTTTGATGCACTGAAATCAGCAAAATATACTAGAAGCAAAAAAAAAAAAAAAACCCATAGCAAATTGCTTTTATCCTATGAATGTGAAAACATTTTAATGTTAGAAAAGTATAATATAATTTACCAAATGAAGAGCTTTACAAAGGAAAACCATGTAATATTTTCAATAGCTGATGAAAAGGCAGTTGAAAAAATTGAAGCCCATATGGTTAAGCAATTTTTAGTAAATCAGGAATGGAAGGGAACTTCCTATAATTGATAAAATTACATATAGATAGTGTAACTTTTGATTAAGAGTGTCCATTCTGCACACTCTGAACGAAATCTTAGTTCTGCCATAGGATTGGGCAAATTACTTAACGTTACTGTGCTAAAACTTCTTTAGAAGTAAATGATTTTTGTATGTATATAGTCTTAAAAAGCCCCTGAAAACAAGGAGTTAAAAAATGTTAGGTCTTATTAACATTACCTCAACCAATAGTAAGTATCATACCTAACAGTAAAACATTAGATGCATTCTCTTTAAAATCAGTAATGACCGAAGAACAATGGCTACCACTGTCTTAATTTGATAGTACTGAATTTCTTACCCTATTCAGTAAGCAAGAGGATGAGGGGTGGGTGAGCATAAAGACTAGAAAAAAAAAAAATCACAAGAAACAACAAACTAAAAAATAAAACCAGAACTGTTACTGTTTGCATAGAAAATCCCAAAAAATCCATAGAAAAAGTATGATAACAAATGAAATAATTAAGCAGGTTTGCTAGGGATTAAATAGTTACAAAAATCCATTTATTAGATACAACTGTCAATATGACTAATTACAATGGAAACTACAAGATATTTAAGATTTAGATGAGAAAAATTTATAAAGAAATGATAAGCTATTACTGAAAGACAATGAGGAAAGCATGACTAAATTGAGAGATATGCCACAATAGTAGATGAAAAGATTGAATAACATACATACTTCAATTTATTCCAAATAATTCATAAATATAATGCAATCCCAATCAAATTCAACAGGCAGAAATAACTTAATTCTAAAATCAAAATAGAAGTTATAAAGGTGAATAGACACCAGGACAGTTTTTGTTTTTGTTTTTTAAATTTTATTTATTTACTCATGAGAGACACACAGAGAGAGAGACAGAGACACAGGCAGAGGAAGAAGCAGGCTCCATGCAGGGAGCCCAATGTGGGACTCAATCCCAGATCTTCAGAATCACACCCTGGACTGAAGGTAGCACTAAGCCACTGAGCCACCCGGGCTGCCTGACACCAGGACAGTTGTGAAGGATAAGGTGGGGTACTCTGCCTACCTCATATCAGTACTTATTTTAAAGCTATAGTAGTAAAATTCAGAGAAGTCTTGGCCTGGGGATAGAAAAACTGGCCAATAGAACAGACTGGAGAAGTCAGAAACAGTGATAAAGAGATTTCATATTTGACAGCAGTAGCATTGTCTTGTCAATAAATGGTGCTAGCATTGATTATTCACTCAAAAAAAAAATAGATTACTAGCCTTCACAAAAATAAACTCCATATATATAAAAGAGATTAAAAATCAAAAGCAAAACTTTAAAACTTTAGAAAAAATTAAGGAAAATGCCTTTATGATTTAATAATAAGGAAAGATTTTTAAATCAAGGCATAAAAAGCACAGACCATGAAGAAGAGGAAAGGATAAATATTGATATTTAAAATTTTTGTATAGGAAAATAAACCAGAAATAGAGTGAAACTGTTTGCCAAAGTTGGTGGTAAGATTTTTACTACAATATGGAAAAAAAATAAAGGATTATTATCCATAATATAAAAGGGTTTTCTATAAATAAAAAAAGAAACAGGCAACCTACTAGAAAAATGTGCAACAGTAGAAATATGCAATTAACAAAAGGAAACCTCGGTATGAAAATAGAGATGTTCAACTTACTAGTAACTGGAGAAAAGAATAATGACATGTGATAACATTTAATACTCATGAGACTCACAACTTTCAAGGGTGATAAGAAACTTTCTGGTTTCTCAAAAATGGGGGATTTCTTGAAATCATAAATTGAAAAGGTATCTGCACACCATGCAGATTGCAGCATTGTTTACAAGAGCCAAAACATGGAAGTAGCCTAAGTGTCTGTCAACGGATAAATGAGTAAAGAAAATGTGGTACATATACAATGGCATATACGGCCATAAAGGAAGGAAATCCTGCCATTTGTGACATATGGATCTCAAGGACTTTATGCTAAGTAAAGTAAGTCAAACAAATATATATGCTGTGTGGTTTTACTTATATGTGTAACCTAAATAGACAAACCAAACTCATAGATACAGAGAACATATTGGTGTTTTCAGAGGCCAGGATGGCAGTTGGGTGAAATAGGTGAAGATGATCAAAAGGCACACACTTCCATTTATAAGATAAGTTCTGGGGATGTAATGTATAGCATGGTGACTATAGTTAACAATAGTATATTGTATATTTGCAATTGCTAAGAGAATAGATCTTAAAAGTTCTCATCACATAGACCACAAAATGTGTAACTATGTGTAGCCGTGGATGCTGCGGTAATCATTTTACAATATATACATATATCAAATCATTATGTTGTACACCTAAAATTAATACAATTGATATGATTATACATCAATTATATCTCAATTTTTTTAAAAAAAATGTGAAGTTTCTGAAACTTTCTTTGCTGTTGAGAATATAAATTGGTGCAACCTCTTCTGAGAAGAACTTAGCAATATGTTAGGTTCAAGAGGTTCATACCTTTTGAACCAATAATTCCATTCCTAGGTATATAATAGGTATCTTAGAAGGACTTTCACAATTATGTTCAGGAAAGTATCCAAAAGAATTTTCATTTCATTATGAAACATATTTGGTAGTGTAAAACTGAAACAAACTGTCTATCCAAAAATTTATAAATTAACTGTGATACAGTCATGAGATGGAATATAACAAAGAAATTAATAATCTAGGTCTACATGTCTCTATCATTAAAAACAGTGTAAAGGGAAAGAATTTCGTAAGTATATGTACATGATGGAAATAGATAGTTTTTATGAAAATAGGATAAAAGATGTGTATGTGATAGAAAACATGAAAATACCTAGAAACATACATACATGGAAAAAATAAGCACCAAATTCAGAATTAGGAGAGAGCAATTATAAAAAAGTAGGACTAAAAATGGTCTTGAGTGCTCATTATGATTTGCCTGGATAGTCAGCCAGCTGGGTCGTGCCTTGTGCACAGTGTGGGGAGGCCCTTCCACATGGAGAGATTGGTATGGTGCTGAAGTTCAATCCTGCATAAGACCAATACTTTTTAACTCATAGTTGCAAGGCCTAGACTTTTCCCGAGTCCTCTGGTTTGGAGCATCTAGCATTTGCAAAGAGCATTTGCAGAGAATCCCAATAAATAGCTGGCCACCCAGATCTTCACTGTCTGGTGTCAGGCACCTTGTAAATTTTTCCACTGACGAGGCCATTTTCTTTCTTTCTTCTGTAAGATGAAAGACTCATAGAGGGCTCAACCTTCCCACTATAATGAAATCCACATATATCAAGTCTATATCCAGTAAATAACATGGTCCTGGCATGCAATTCCAAATTTTGTTGGAGCTATTGGAGGATTCCAAGTATCTGTATATTGCTTATTTGTCAGTTTTCTCTTTCTCTACCAAAGACTTCCTTAATCCTTGCCATGTAAACTTGTGGAATTAATCTGTACTTCTTTTGATAGACCTGAAGAGAATACGCCTTATATTTCATATTATATTTCGTAACACAATAATAAAGAGATCTGAAGCAAATATGACAAAATATTAAGGTTTGTCAGGTTGGATAACAGATACTATGAAGTTTGTTTTGTTATTCTATATAATCTTCAGTTATTGAAAATATTTCATAATGAAAGAAGAGCTAAGTGGTAGTAACAAATCCAAAATATGTATTTTTAGTACTCAATTCATAACTTGAAATAAGTTATTAGTGTATCCTTTATGAACCCAATTGTTGGAAAAAAATTTAACTTTAAACAACTAAGATCTTTTGTCTTATAGTCATTGAATAAAAGTTAAGAAAAATATATTTATAAACATCCATAGGCATTGTAATTCATTTAAATACTTGCAGAAATATTTTAAAATATTATAATTATCACTATATTTTATTTTCCCTAGTCTGAATATTGACACATTTAAATATCTTTAGACATTTTCTGAAATGTAATTATCAGTATACTTTATTCTCCTTATCACTGAGATTAGTCTCTGAATAAAGATGAGTGAATCTTCAGCTTCCAAAAAATTTGTTATTGTTGTTTTTTAATATTTTGTGGTCTTAGCCAACTACCACAGTGTACTAATTGCTAATTTGTTTGTCTGATACATTTCCTTTGGTAGTAATTAGGGAAATGCTAATTTCCTTCTCACTGATAGGAAAAGTCTACAGTGAGAGCCCTTTTATGAAATAAATCATAAGTAATCTGCACTAAGAAATACTCATATAACTAACCACTGACAATAGCCAATGCAGAATTAGTCTTCTGGATAAAATACAATCTAAATCATGCAGCTAAAATAAAATGTTCACATTTACCTTTGTATTCTAAATGAAATCCAGTGTAACTAACAGATCCATCACTCCGAAAAGCCAAATGCATAGTATTTGAGCTGCTTTCTATTCTCTCTGGTAACTTGCTGTCTTGAAAACTTCCAATCAGCGGGCTATTACTGTCTGGTCCATCATATATATAGAGGAAATCGTAGTTAGGTTCTATGCTAAAACTAAAAGGAGAGAGAAAGAGAGAAAAGGAGTTGGAATGGTTACTGCTAAGGTATTAAGTGTGATAGTCAATAATCATATATTAATTTAGTCAATACCTTTAAAAATAACAGACCTTGTTAACATAAGCTAATTTGAAAATTTACCTGGCAATATTCATATATTGAATATTGCCAGGTAAATATAGGTGAATAAAGCAGTGGAAAAGATATATTGGTATTTTCAAATATTTCTAAGTTGGCACTGTGTCTACAGGGAATATAAATGATAGTAAGGTAATTTATCTAATGAATGGGTAGAGGGTTTTGAGTCAGATATATAAGTTCAAGTCTTGCTTCTGCCCCTGTTAGCTACATATCGTTATGTAAGTTACTTTATATCAGTAAAACATGGAGGATAACATCTATTTTTAAAATTTTTCATGCAGATATTTTCCATTATGGAAGTGCAACCTCTTTTTTCTTTGTCAGTGACACTATTTGCTTGAACTTCAAGCATATTTGCTGTTTAAAATTCAACTCTACTTGTCTGATTCAAGCAAAAGTTTGAAATTCAAAATTTACATTTAAATTACTCAAATGAAGTCCTTCACATTGCATTAGGTATTCTTTTTCCTGAAAGTAAATGTATTTTCTTCTTTTAGAACTTGATGTAAGAGAAATCAAACCAACTCCCTGTTCGTCAAAATTAAATAATGTGTAAATAAGGACATTTTAGCATGTAAATTATTCAAATCAATATTTTGATATTGCAAACTTTGCATAATAAATTTGCCTTAACAACCTTCAAAAGTATGAGAGTTGTCCCCTAAAGATTATAGAACTTGCATATTTAGAAGGCAGAGATGTACAATCATTTGTCTATGACCTAGCTCACACTGTGGCAGAGAAAAGGATAGATAGACTCAGTTGTGTCATTAAGAAAAGTCAACAAGTTCACAATATAAAATAAAACCAGAAAAACTTGCAATTGTTAAACATCCATCAGTGGAAAAACTATCCTGTCAAATTTTATCATCTTTGTAGATAAATAAGAAGCTTGTTAGGTAAGATATATTCTTTCCAAATCTACTGGATTTATAGAGGATACATTTATATGACACTTATAAACCCTTACATATGCATATAGAAAGAATAGGAATCCAGCTAGCTTACTTGTGCATACATAGCAGTGAAGAAAAACTGGTATAATGCAGGGTTTTCAACCTCAATAAATAAGGGCCCTTTAATATAAGAAAGTTAGGAGACCACCACAATGTTCCATTCCATTTAATTTATTCAGTGTAATCTTCATAAGTCTAAATCAATTAATTACTCTTGAAAACTTTTTGGTGGATATAGGCCTAAATTTTGGTAATTTTTGCTGTAAGGTAGCAGGAATCAGAGGACAAGGCCTTATTTTGTTACTTACTACACTTCTTCTGGGGTAAAACAACCTTTCTGAACTTCATTTTTTTCAACATTAGGATTTGATGAGTGTTATAACTTCCTTACCTATGTCACTGTTGGCAGAGTCACTGGAAGCGAGTGCTTTATAAATATATACCTCTATGTATTATCCTCAGAAACCCAAAGCCTATTTAACAAAGGACTGCAGCACATTTCTTTTTAATTTCTAGTTTGGACCTAAATAAATGCTTCTAAATATTGCTTTGTAACTTTTTAAAGAGGGACAATAAGACAAAGAAGTCGTTTTTTAGGAAATTTTAGAATCTTAGCTGTAATGACTATTTTACCTGAAAAAAAAAAAAAAAAAGGAGAGTACATTCTAATAGAAAGTTCTACTTTACAAGGCAGTTTCATAAATATTAACTTGGTCTTGTCAATAATCCTGTGGTATAAGGAAGGGATTATCATTTCCATTTTCCCAATGAGTACACCAAGGCCCTGAATGCCAGTGATCTCCCTAGGGTCACAATATAAACGACACAGCTGGAAATTAAATTTAGGTCATGCATTTCATCTAATACAGCCTTCTATCGCTCATTTATTAACTACAATAATTTTGTAAGTCTACTAAGGCCTGTATCATTTAAATTGACATTTCTAATGTCTGTACTGCCATTTCCTCAACTGTAAAAATGAGTATATAATAACCTCAGCAAATTGTCTTATAACTTGGCCCTAGCATAGCTAACATTACCATCAATATTGCTTTATTATTACCAATTATCAATGTATCTCTACAAATTATAGAAATCCAAAGTCTAAATATGTACACCTTATCACATTTTTATGAGTTCAAATTGTTTTTAAAACCTGGTTTCAATATACTAGAAAAAAGTACATATTTAACCTTAATATTTTACATAAATACCAAGCAGCTTTAACACACCGTCAGAGGCACTGTATGTCAATCTGGGACACTGAAGGTCAGGAACATCTCTACTTAAAGAATCATTTGAGTTGCCAATACCTAACCCTTCCTATTGAAATATTAAGGGAAAGGAATAGGACCAGGTTCTGTGACAATAGGTATAATTTCCATGTGAAGAAATAGGTTCATTCCAAAAACTAACCTAGATGGTGGAGGCAGAGTTTGAGCTTGAAGCCAGCCACCTTCTTTCCCACACAGGAAGCTGAATCCTCTGCTACTTCAGTGCTAAGCCTACCCTGCAATTGACATTACTAAGCAACAAATGTAAATTCTGGAACACTCCCAGGTAAAGCTCTATCATGAGACAAGTTATGCTGAGAAATCATGTGGGAATGATTCATCGGATTCTTCTTTGTCAGCTTGACTTCATGAGATCACCATAAAAATAACAGGTAGAATGCATGTTTTCACCAGCTCAATGGTAATGTGCATGCACAGATGGGTATTTAGAGGCTACAAAAAGATGTTGGGTGGTACACAAATAGGAGAAAAAAAACCCTGGAAATATTGACCTTTTAATCTTGAAGTTTGGGGAAAAAAAATTAATTTTTTGAGGCAGCAATGGTAAATACAGGGAGAGAGGAAAGGTTATAAAGAGATCACATTTCACTAGAGACAATAAACTAACTACTCGACCTTTAGCACACTTCCTCTACACTGAAATCTGGTGAAGATGGTCACCTGCTAGACTTCAGAACTACGGTGGCATCTATATTATTACACAAGGCTCTGAGAACTGCTGATTGCAGAGTACTAGTGCTGGAATTAATGAAAATTAATTAAAACGTCATATACAGAAATAAAACTTTGCCTAGTGCAAATGCTAGGATAAAATAACAAGAAAAAAAATTTTTAATGTGGAAATGTACAGGAACTCACCTGATAAATGCCAAGGAGATAACGTAGTCTGTGTTGACCATGATAGTCCAGTCACAGTCCCTGCTGTGGGGATACGGATGAGGGAAGTTTGGTGAAAGAATAAAGCCTGACGATCCTGTTAAATTGCCTCCACAGGGTGCTTTAATTTAAACAAACAAACAAACAAATGCTTAAGTGATTAATAAGATTAGTTATCAATATTTGTATAAACACTTCTCTGAAGAATTTAGAAGATTCTGTACACATCTGACTTTTTCTAGTATTGGACGGTTGAGAATACTGCATTGTATTTCAAGAAAGGCCATTAGAATATTAAAGACATTAAGTGTGTAGTTACATTGAATTTAGCTTCTTTACTGGCTTCAAAAGACAAGAAGAAATTATATATGTACCCTCCTCACCTTCTATTACTATTTTGTTTCATGTAAAAGATAAGTATTGAGAAGAAGAGTACAGATGGTTTTCCCACGGTTGCTAAATCCAAATCTAAAGCTTACAGGAAAAGTCAGAAACAAAACAAAGCAAAATGAAATCTCTAATAAGTGGAATAACGGGATATGAGATACTTGGCTCATTTTCACATCTTCCCCAGTACCTTTTTTAATGTATTTATGGAGGAAGAGTTTTTGACAATAGTGAATGAGTGAGAATGGATAATTATTTGTGAACCTACAGCTCTTTACAATAAAACACCCTTATACTGAATGTTACCATCTCCCTAAATTCTAGTTGTCTGACTTGTTGATGAAAATAGACAAAGACTACAGTTATTGCAGATACAAACAAAGGTTTCTGTGACACTTCATTGGAAAAGCTTTAAAACTTGTCAGTGAAATTCAAAGAATACATTCTTTAGGGGATTATTGTTGAAGTCTGTGTTTAACAGTTTATGATCAGGAAATAGTATATAGAATTGTCAGCTTCAGAAAAAACAGAGCCATGAAGATAGGGAGGCCCCAGTGGTGGAGTGGGACAGTGGGGATATACACACACACGCCCAAGAGAGAGACTGAGATCATGATTTCATGATGTCTCTCTCATACATGTAATCAACATGCCAAACTTCTTCTCTTATCTGAATTTTAAAATTGTAGTTTTCTCACGTAAATTTCAGCATTCAGTTATAAGGCATTTTGGATTCTTTTAACAGCATCAAATTAGTTTTGGAAGAAGGAACATTTTGGTTCTAGCAACATTTCAGATCTCTGTTCTTTGCCTGAGTCTAGATAAACAAAATCATCACTCTGATTTGGTAACGTTTGCCATCTAAATAATGGATGTCTGCTAGGATATTTCTCTACTCCCCTCCACTACCCTTGCCTCAGTGTCTCAGTGACTGTAGATAACCTCAGCCCTACTCCACTGAGAATACTTATTTGCTCAGACTTAATTTATTCACTACTGCTTACCTATCACCTGCACATCTTTGTGGATCTTATCAAATGATTAGACATAAATATATCAGTTTTCTATAGTCCTCCCTCTTCAAATTTCAATGTCTCCTGAATATTTCTCTCTACAATTAGAGGATAAAAATCCCCTCCTATTAATCAGAATAACACCCTCAACCTGGTCACATAATTGCTCTTCCTTCTCTGGAATCTTGGTTCATTTATCACCTTCAGTCTCTCCGGCTTTATCCCCTGTGTTCACAGACATGTTCAGAGGTCTTTTATCCAAAAAATAAAACAAAGTTCCTTAGAATCTATTGCTTTTCACTGTTTTGTCAACTGAAATTGTTGAATTTTACCTGATGATTAAAAATGCCCTCACCTTTTTTGTGTTTGGTTAAATGGGCTTACTGTGAGGAACCACCCTTCTCCATATGACTCAGATAAAACTCACTTATCATGTATTAGATAGGACCCCTTAAAGAAGCTCCCTTACCTTCTTGTGATAAGACCCTGTAGATTCCAATTCTTTGACTCAATTGATTAGCTAAATTTACTCATTATTTGGAATAAAATGCTTGTAACTAAACTTTAATTAAGCTTTCATCCTTCCTCTGAGCCCCTGAACTTTGGTCCACCCTCAGCCTTGAGTCATCACACAACATCTCCTAAAGACAGGATGGACTTGAAAGACATCATTCTCTGCTCTACTAATTGATTGGTCCACTATTTCATCCCATTTCCCTACACTGAGTTCTTTTTAGCCTTATATACTCCACTCCATACAAGGAGAATTCCTTTTTTCTAACTCTTGAGATGCTTGTAGATCTTATGGTCACATTGCTCTCCCTATCACAATGGTTATCCCCACAACACTCACACTGCAATAGTTCTTTATAAATATAAGTCTCTCCTTATTTATTTATGATTTGTCTTTTCTAACTAAGTCTTTTGAAGAGGACGTCTAATGTCATTGGCTCTTTCTTCACCTGCCTGCTGTATTTACTTATAGGCAGACTAACATGATTAGCAAAGCAGGTCACCACCAGGAAAAAAAAATCTCATAGAAAAGCACCAAAGTATTCATCCCAAAGTATTCTCTTGGTCTTACATTGTTTTTCTTTTAAATTATATTGACAGAGACACAATAACCCTTTTGTTGAGTATGGACTCTAGATAGCTTTATTAGTTTCTTTCCACCTCCCATTTTTCTCCAAACATTGCTACCTCCTTCAGCCTCCATGTCCCCAACACAAATGCTTCTTAGCCTACCCTAGAATGACTTTTATACTTATTCACTTTATTCTTCTCATTGTATCTATAGCCATTCTTCAAGGTTGACTTTCACCTTAAATTAACTCTCCTTGTTGCTGGAATTCTACTTCTAATTTTCTCCTAGTGTCTTTGTACAGATCTCAGTTTTATTGCCAAGTGTGTCTTCTTCAACTTTGTCTTATAATTCCTTGCCTAGTCATCTCTAATTTCCTTGCCTAGTCATCTCTGATTTTTGCTCTGTTACATTCTTCCATGTTGACCGTATCCATTTTTAAAATTCCAAGCCATATGCCCAAATGCTCACTAGCTATCTCTACCTGATAGTCTACAGATGCATCATTAAACACAGAGTATCTGGCATATCCAAACCTCAACTCAAATTTGTTTCTTTTCTTTTTTTGCCACATGGATCATGATTTATTGTGTAGCAAGTCCCCTATCCTTGGACAGTTAGGCTGTTTCCAATTTGTGGACTTTGTAAACAGTGGTGGCCCTCTTCACCCTCCTTTCAGATGATTTTTTTTTTTTTTTTAAGTAGGCTCTATCCCCAGTGCTAGGCTTGAACTCACAACCTTGAGATTAGGAGTCTCATGCTTTACCAACTGAGCCAGTCAAGTGCCCCTCAGATAATTTTATTGAGGTTAGAGTTCTGGAGACAGAAAGCTGGGCCTGAGCACAAGGACACTGGGAGTCCAGTCTGGAGTCCTTCCCTCATGCCCAGCCCCCTCATGTCCAGGCTTATTCACACAATCTCAGGCAGCCATCTTCACTGCCGTATTGTCCAGCTCTGTATGTCATTATTTTTCTTTTTGCTTTCCCCTCTAACTGCCCTTCTCTTCTGGTTATGGCCCACATCCTGGACCAGGGCTGGGACTCTTCAGTGGGCAGGAAGGGCTTGGCCTGAGAATCCCTTCTCCATACCTACTGTGTGCTGGGTACTCTGCAGACACTGGGCTCACATTAGGTCTCCCCATCCTGTTCCCCTTCTTCAGCTATGGCACAGCTGTGTTCCTGGCAATTCCACTTTTGTTCACCCTGGGCAAAAAGTCCTACGTGTCCATACTAGATATTTCAAATTTGTTTCTTCTTTTGCATTTCTAAGTTGTTTGATTAGTGCTGTCATCCACCTATATTTCCAAGCTAGAGGTTTAAGATTTTTCTTTTCTTGCTGCATCCATGTACCACTCCATCAAGAAACACTACTAAGACTCTACTTCTTACATCCTATAGCTATATTTCAACCTATTGCTCCTTCCTTTCCTACAACCATATTTCTAGAACTGATTCTTATCTCCTGAATTATCACAACGTCTTCTTGTTTCCCATGCCTCTGGTTTCCTCTAACTCATCTCTCTCCCAATAAAAACATCTAATCAGACTATGCCTATGCATATAATTCTGCAATTATTTCACACTGCCTGCATGATAATGCCCCAACTCCAATACAACTTTTATGACCTGATCCTTGCAACCTTCCCAATTGAATCAACCACCATCTTAGACCCAAAATTTACACTCAAGTACTAACAAACTGCTTCAAATTCCTGGCACTTCTATGCCTTTGCTCCTGCTATTCATGTCTGCCGAAATGTTTTCTCTCTTCTACATGTATAGAACGCTTATGTTTTAAGATTTGTCACTGCCTCCACAGAGCTTTCCTGGAAATTCTTAGCCTGGGCTCTACTTCAGCTTTCTTCAACTTCCTCTAGTACGCAAAAAACCTCTAACATTTCCCTTCCATATGTACTTAAGTATTCCCTTCAGGTATCTGCATTCATCACTAATCTTAAATTAAAGACTGTGTCTTAAATGTTATCTTAAACCTGGGATTCAGTACATAGTACACATTCCATAAATGTTTGTGGAATTGCTAATGGCTTCTTGTATTGATTATGAAAATAGTGAAAATAACTGGGGATGGATGAACAATCTAATTTGTAGCTATATATTTTGATAAAAATAATAGCATATTTTGCCTTTAGAATTTGTAAACTTATATATGAATTTGAAAAAAAATAGAAAAAATGTGTAGTAAGGGCAAATGTATGTATGTATGCGTATATGTATAAAAGACAAAAATGATAGCAAAATGTTTTTTGTGTTGTTGTTTTTCATAAACTATGGTAGCTGGATTGTGTGGGATTACATGGTAGAGGGATTCTTATGTTAATTTGGAAGAGCATAGGAGAGTAAATTTGTCTAAATTCTCCTTATCTTTCACAGGGAACATGTTTTGTTTTGTTTTGTTTTTAATTGTCAGAAATATACAATTTCTGACAATATACAATTTGTATATACAAATGCATGCGTCCATATATACTTTTATATGTTTATATCCTTTATCACCAAAGATATAAGGAAATTTTTAAAAAAGATATAGGAAAATATATTACATATATTTTTAAGTATCTTACTGGATATTTTCCATGATCATTCTATAATCTAGGCATAAGATCATCTAAAAATTCTTGTGATTCCATTATTTAAATTATATACCAACAATTTCCCAATATAGTTCGTTATAGTTGATTTTGGAAATCTGCAAAAGCCACCGAGGCAAGGAGAAATATTACCTGACATTTGTATATCCCAAATATTGAGTAAAGAAAATTTTCTTTGCCTCAAAAAGAGAAAACTTTAAATAGCATTTGGAAAATACATTTTTATTTTAATGCATGTAATCATCAAACATCCAGAATAAAAGTCTCTTTAAGTCAAATAGATTTATGAAATAAATTTTCAGTTAGGTTCCATGGATTTCTGACATAAATGATGAGTGTTGTTTCTCAAAAGGCAGTTACACAGGCCACTATTGATAATTATTTTATAATATTTTTTTAAAAGATTTTATTTATTTATTCATGAGAGACAGAGGCAGAGACATAGGCAGGAGAAGCAGGCTCCTCACAGGGAGACAGATGCAGGACTCGATTCCAGGGCCTTGGGATCACACCCTGAGCCAAAAACAGACGCTCAGCTGCTGAGCCACCCAGGCAACCCTATTTTATAATCTTAATTTTCTTTGACCCCATTTAGTTTTATTTGTGTATACTGACTTTAGCAGCAGCCCACTCACATTAATGTCTTTGTTACTTACCTTCATATTGAGTGCTACTACTTTCCCTTTGGCAATGTCAAAGTAATCTTCACACTGTCAATTTTGTTGGAATGAATTCTATTAACTCTCTTAAAGATGACGTCCTTCTATTTGGTACTTGCTTAAAGGCTATTTCAACATGCAAGCAAAATGCTTTATACTCCAGGGTCTGAGACATAGACTTATGGAGTTTCTAAAAAGTTCAGAGTTAATCTTTGGCATAGTATTTCCAATCATGGAGTTCTTTCTTATCAGTTTCAGAGGTCAAGATTTGTGCAGCCTTAGCAATTTTTCAGACATTTTTTTTTTTAGGTTATTTTCTTCCTCAGAGAAGCTCTAATGCATATCTTCTCCTCAAGCTATCTTTTCCCACCAAAAAATAATACACAGCACCATAATCCATAAAAAAACTTTGCTCAACCTGCTCAATTTAAAAAATACTTAGTGTTTCACTATTTTTTCCCCCTAGAATTAGGACTTGAAAGCTAAAGTCTTGTCTACAAATGGAATTATATTAAAGCTAATCACAAAAATCTTTCATCCTTTATGTTTTGTATTTTAGTGTTTTCTAGAATTTTAGTGTAAGGCTGTCTGATATTTTAGAATTCTAAACATAATAACATTTCACATTATATAGCCCTCTGGTAATTCTAATAAGCCACACCCTCTCACTGGGTTGAAGAGTTCTAACAAATCAAAAACTCCTACAGTAGTTCTGTAGTATTCTATCATTTCTTCTTTACACAAAGATTCTCTTTATGAGATAGTCAAATTCCAATCATTTGGAATGTGGTGTTTTAATTTAATTGGATTTTTTAAGGTTAACTGAATAGTAAACAAATGGAAAATTCATTCTTTTTCTTTGAAAAAAAGAATTTTAAAGATTTTATTTATTTATTCATAAAAGACACACAGAGAGACGCAGTGACTCAGGCAGAGGGAGAAGTGGCTCCCTGCAAGTAGCCCAATGTGAGACTCGATCCTGGATCCCAGGATGACAACCTGAGCCGAAGGTAGATGCTCAACCACTGAGCCACCCAGGCATCCCTGAAAATGTTTCTTAACTGTATTTTATTTTTTGTTTTTATAAGTATAGTTATAGTAAATGTAAATTAATCAATGCTTGATTTAGAATCTTATAGCAGTAGATGAAGAACAATATAAATGCTAAATGGAAATAATGAAGATTAAAGGAGAATATAGGTAAGTCTGTATTGGTTCAAGGTATGTCCTTATGTTATTTTATTTTTTTAAAGTTTCTCTAATAACTTATGTTATCTGCCTCATTTTCTACAAAGGTCTAGAACTGTCATTACTCTCTGACAGGCTTGAGGCTTTAGATGTGTCTTGCTTTATGCATCAAGTGTTTTGAAATGCCAACGTGTAAAACACAGAAAACGTGATGTGAAAATACAGATTTTTTTTTTTTTTAGCTTTCATTTCATTAGAAAGTAGGTTCACAAGAATAGGGAACTCCTCTGTTGTTGTTGTTGTTGTTGTTGTTTTCAGATTTTATTTATTTATTCATGAAAGACGAGAGAGAGAGAGAGAGAGAGAGAGAGAGACAGAGACAGGTGGAGGGAGAAGCAGGCTCCATGCAGGGAGCCTGCCATGGGACTCAATTCCGGGTCTCCAGGATCACGCCCTGGACCAAAGGTGGCGCTAAACCACTGTGCCACCTTGGCTGCCCCTCCTCTGTTGTTTTACCGCTAAATCCTCCATGTTGAGAACAATGCCTAGGATACCCTGAGTTACTAATGAATTTGAGCTTGCAACTCTTGCATATGAAGTTACAAGATGAGGAAAACAAATCTGAATTGAGTGGTTGAGTTTGTTCCCTTCTGACTGAGGTACTACACACTCTTCCTATTACCATGTGACTCAAAATAATTACTGTGAAATGATTATTGAAAATGCATTTATGCATTGCATATAACTGAACAAAAATAAGGTTTTGTTTCCTAAATGTGCCAGATTTGCTTAAGTTGAATTCTTTAAGAAATACAACCATGAACAATGAATGAATGAATCTGGAATCTCTCAAGTTGCTTACAGTATAGTAAGAGAGAATATGTAAAGAAATAAAATTTTGAGTAGAGAGAACATACTTTGGTAAAAATCTATTGTAAATTCAAGGCAGCATTAATTCTAAGATACTTGAGGTAAAAGGTTTGAGATTAGCCAATTTTAATTTAAAAAACTTAATAATGAGATTTTAAAAAGATTTTATAGCAGGTTTTATGCTAAAGATGGTAGGTACATTCTTCTAACTTTTCTCATACCAGTAGAGATATAATATGTATCTTAATTTTCTAGAGTTTAACTTGGGAGGATCAAGAACAGAACATAGAGGTAAAAGACAGTTGAATGTATGCACCAATCTGCTGTAAATCCTTAGATTTATATTTTACTACTCATGAATGGAATGTAAAGCCAAAGCTTTGAAACTAAACTCAAACATAAAGTTTCAATTAAATTTCCATTCCCTACAAGAAATATCTATTAGAGATACAAGATGAATATGGCCCATTTCAAATGCAGAATCTGAATCTACTCTCTTAAATTTTAAAAGCAGTGGGTAACTACATTTTTATAGTAGATAAGGGAAAATTTAGACTTTTCAAAAGCTTTACTTATTAACTTTTTTTTTTTTTTTTTTTAGTCAGGATCATCAAACCATTGAGAATCTAATGAGATTATGGACCTTTTCATTAAGAAAAAAAATTATGATCATTTAAGATTTTATGCCTTTTTTTTGGAGATTCATAGATCTTAGAAATATTAGATCTCATATAAAACCTATTCTAGAATATTGTTCTTAATAACATCAATACCCATTTTAATCATTGTTTTATATTTATATAAAATTTTAACTTTTCTTTAATTCATACCTATACAGACCGGCGGGCTGGGCTGCCAGAAGTATCGATTTTCTACTTGAATGCAGGTTATTCTTTCCTCTCCTTGAAGCTCATATCCTGGGTCACATTGAAAAACAACAGTGTCCCCAGGTTCTCGTCCATCCCCATTTCGAGTCCCATTCATGGGAACCCCTGGGTCACGACATGCAGTGGCAACAGAACCTATCAAAAGACAGAAACAAATCTTTAGTTTTGACGCTACCAAAATCAATTTCAACATTCCAGACCTTACAGTTTAGAATCTTCCTTATATCTCCATGCTTTTAGAAATTTAACTTAAGAAATGCTTGGGCCAATTTTTCAATCCCTACACAAAAAAATAATTGAAATCGTTTTTGTTAATTTGTGTGCTAACTTGTTTCAAGAAGGGGCATGCCATTTTAGTAGCTAAATAATAGATTTCCTGAAAGTTATTAGATGCTCTGTGAAAGACTGTGTAGAAGTTGAAGAGAAAACCATAGAAAGAACATATCTGCAAGGGAACTATTCCACAAAGGACTTGTATCTACGATATACATAAATAACTCTTAAAACTCAAGTGTGGTAGAGAGGAGGAAGAAGAAAACACATCCAATTAAGAAATGGGCAAAAAAATTTTCAATGAAGAGGATACTGGATGGTACACAAAAAGATTTCTTCAACCTCATTTACTATTAGGGAAATGCAAATTAAAACTGCAACGAGATATTATTATATACCTATCAGATTGGCTAAAGTAAAAGATAAGATGCATCTTATCTAATGCTGGCAAGGTTCTGGAGAAAATGAAATTATTCATGCACTGCTATTGGAAATATAAAATGTTATAGCCACTTTGGAAATAAGCATGTTTCTTGCAAGACTAACCATGTGCTTACCATACAGCTCAGTAATTACATTCATGTACATTTATCCCAGGGAGATGAAGACTTATGACCACATAAAAACCTGAACACATATTTATTCATAGAAGCTAAAAAAGTAGGAATAACCCAAATGTTCTTCAACAAATGAATAATTAAACTAACTGTGTTTGCATACCATGGAATATTACTCAGCAATAAAAAGGAACGACAATACACATCACAACTTAAAAGGATCTGAAAGGAATTATGCAGAGTGAAAAAATACAATATCAAATACAACATCAAATATCATACTGTATGACTTTATTTATGTAACATTCTTGAAGAGACAAAATTAGAAAGCTGGAAAACAGATTAGTTAGTACCAAGAGTTGTAGGGGGAGGGGATAGAAGGGAGTGACCATAGCTATTAAAGATAAGATAAGGGATCCTTGTGATGAACTGTACTATGTCCTTACTGTGCTGGTCTTACAAATCTACATAGAGCTAAATAGGGGCAGCCCAGGTGGCTCAGCAGTTTAGTGCTGTCTTTAGCCCGGGGCCTGATCCCGGAGATCCGGGTCAAGTTCTGCATTGGGCTCCCTACATGGGGCCTGCTTCTCCCTCTGTCTGTGTCTCTGCCTCTCTCTCTCTCTGTCTCTTATGAATAAATAAAATCTTAAAAAACAACAACAAACAAATCTACATAGAGCTAAATAAACATATACACACAGATATATTCAAAGTTAATAAAATTTAAATAAGATTGATAGATTGTATCAAAATCAATTTTGTTGTTGGGATATTGTGCTATAGTTATACAAGAAGTTGTCATTGCAGGAAACTGGGTGAAGAGTATATAGGTTCTCTTTATTATTTCTTACAACTGCATATAAGTGTCTAAAAATAAAAAGTTAAAAAAATCATTAGAGAAAGCAGAATAGTATGAGACCATAGGAAAGCAACTATTCTTCTATATACAGTATATGACACGTTTAATAATAGTTAACTCCAATTATTCAGGTTAATGGACAAAATATTATTTTGAATTACCATAAAGTAGATTTACCCTAAAGCATATGGCAATTAAGTATTAAGACAAAGAAGCTATTAAAATTTCCATTTAAATTATTATTAAACTATATTCATAAATGTAGGATTCACTTAGTATAAATTATTTTTTTAATTGCATATTAAACTAATGACATAAATTGCTGATTACAGACACATAACTGATATTCACTCATTCATTCACTTACTAACTTAATATATTCCAAACATTTTGCTAGGTTCTACAAACACAAAGAAGAAATGAGCAGACACAATAGAACTAAAGAGACTCCAAATTATTTTGCATAGTGGTGGTACCAATAAAGAGATTCTATTATAAACATCCTGAGGGGGTAGGTAGTTATATAGATACACAGGTAAGTAGATATAGATAGATTGATAGATTGATCAATCTGCCTAGTAAACTTGTTGTAGCTCATCTCTCTAACATATATACACAACCAAGAAACCAGAGAATCTGCACCCAATATTGTAATGTTCTGATTCTTAATGTTGTATGGGAATCAAAAGGAACACATCATCTAAAAAACTGAGAAAAAAAGGATAATGGTGGGATGCTAAGCCTGACACTGAAAAAAAAGCAGTAGATCTCAGCTCAGGTCTGGATCTCAGGGTCATGAGTTCAAATGCCATGTTGGGCTTCATGCTAGTTAGGAGCCTACTCAAAACGAAAAAAAAAAAAAAAGAGGAAGAAAAGCGATCTCTAAAATAAAGGGCACATAGGTTGCTTTAGCATCAGATTCTTGTTTTTGGCTCAGGTCATGATCTCAGTTTTCTTGAGATTTAGTCCTCTGTCTGACTCAGCTCAGAGTTGATCTGCTGGAGATTCTTTCGCCATCCTTCGCCCTTCCCACCCCTCACGTGTGTGCATGAACACACTCTCTGTCTCAAATAAAAAAATCTTTAAAAATAAAATAAAATGCAATAAAAACAAAAAATGATCATTCATATATATATGCATATGCAACATATATTTTGTTTACTTTTTCAACAGACTAAAAAAGTTAATTTTTAAGGGTTTCATTTTTAAAAGGGTTACTAAATGTGGACTGCAAATACAATTTTACTGATCACTTAAAAAAAATCTATGTATCATGTATAATCAAAAGTCTTGTAGTTTTGCTTCATTTTTTCTGATAAACTAATGTTTCTGAGCAATGACTATGGGCAGGAATTTTACATATATAATTCCTTAAATATTCCTAACAACCTATGAGACAAGTGTTATTATTATCCTTATTTAGAGGTGAGAAAACTAAAATTTAGAGAGATTAAGTAACCTGTCCAATATTACAAAAACTAAAGAGTACACAAACAAAATCTGAACTGAAATCTGTCTGACTTTAGAATCCAAATACTTAAATGTTATACTAGACTGTCCTCTTCTATCTGCAACTGCTCCAGAGATGCAATTTTTCCCTAAATAAAATAAAATAAAATAAAATAAAATAAAATAATAAACCCCATTAAGAAATTATGGAAAAGGTAGGGATTATATCAATATCTCAATATCAATATCTCTTCCAAATGGAAAAGCTAGAGCTGGCACAAATTTGAACTATTGTAAAAATATTAAGTTTACTTTCATAGGAGTTCTTGTTGAAACAGTTGTTTTTAGTTATTAATAACAAATTCATATTCAAGAATATTGAGGAAATGGGGTAAGAAGTTGGTTCCAATATCCAAGTAAATTTGTTCTGTAATAACCATCTGTTCCTTCGCAGAGCATCTATAATGCATCATAGGCTCTGGACAATTATGATCTTCCAATATTGATAGAGATTTTTTGTGAAGTATTTTTGCAATAAACTGAGTCATTAAGGTGTTCTTGAATTGCTCTGTGATGGTTTTCATCCAGACTAAACTATATGTATTGGTTTTACAATATATGGGGAGTGATGTTCTACATAGAAAATTTACATTTAGGATGCTTTTACTGGAAAAAAAGTAACATAAATATGGAATGTGCTCTACTTTCAAAGTGAAAAATAGTAATGACATAAAATTACAAGAAAACCTCATTATTTTTTGTTGTTGAAGCTTCTCAAGCACTGAAGTCTGTTTCTGCAAAAAGTGTGAAGCCTCAGATGAACATTCCAAAAATAAAAATTAATGTGTAATAATGTATTGAAATAAGAGCAGTAATATATCTTAGCTGAAATTGAGGGTAAAAGAGATGTTTTCACTCTATTGTCAGATTTACTGTGGTTAAAGTGGACTCAAGTGGCTAAAATTAATCATTAGATGTCTTCGACATGGCAACTAATATATAGTGTGTGAAAATACGCATTGCCTTTGGATCTGGTCAATGTAAAGAAACAGAGGTGGTGAACACCTATTGTTCCTTTTTCTGTCAATAAACAAATTAGGATAATATTCTAAAGCACAATAGAGAATTATGGAGTTAATGAAAGACTGAAGACATTTTTTTTTTTTTCCTATTGGAACAACTTCAATTCTAAAAGCAGTCAGTGAAATACACACAGGAACAATTATTTTGTGTGAATGCCATTGTCCTATTTTCTTTATCTATTCAAAATTTGATCTCCATACTGGCTATACTCTGTGTTTGTTGGCAGACAAAATTATATAATTTTAGTATCAATCATTCATGTTTACTGTATTGAATAGAAACTATATCCACTGAAGAAAATAAATAAGTACTTAGGAGCCATCCTGTATCTCCTTGAGATTAGGAATGAAATAATCTCATATAATTAGAATAATTAAAATGGCATTTATATAATACTAGAATTTAATAAGGTATTAGTCATGTATGTAAAAATAGATTGATATTTTTATTTGATATTAATTTTTCATTTTTGTGGGACATAAAATTCTAAAAATTTATCATTCTTACTTGTTTTTTCTCTTTGTTATATAATTTTTTTTTAAGATTTTATTTATTTATTTATTCATGAGAGACACAGAAAGAGAGAGAGATAGGTAGAGACAGAGGCAGAGGGAGAAGCAGGTTCTATGCAGGGAGCCCGATGCAGGACTTGAACCCCGGACCACGGAATCATGCTCTGAGCCAAAGGTAGATGCTAAACCGCTGAGCCACCCAGGCATCCCGTGAGTTCAAATTTAATTGATGAAATGAACATCTGTAATTTTCTTTCCATTAAGGTGAAGTCTATCATTCATTCCTGATTTTTTTCTAACATAAATATGCAAACAGAAATTCCAACAAAGATAAAGGGTCTTAAGAATCCAAAGTCTCACTTGTAATGATATCATGAAAGGAACATTCTGGAAAAGCATATAATAGGCCACTTATATATAATATAATATCCAAATATTGCTTAGATTTAACTTACAAAGCTTTATAAAATTGATAATAAAAGATAACTGCTCTTGCTTGTTTCCCTCCTATGAAAAGGACTGGCCATTTATATTTTGGTTATTCTAGAATTTGAATTATCAAGTGGCTACCGTATGTTGTGCTCCTTATACTAGTTGACTATTACATAGAAATGATAATAGTCACAGGGAAAAAGTATATAACTAGCATATGTGAATAGTTAATATTATTTATATGTAGTATTTTGTGGACACACTCTTTCAAACCCTGCATTATGAGCTGCTTCTCACTTGATTGAAAAAAATCTGGGTACTACTATTATCCATATTTTTCCAATGAGAAAATGTAGGCTTACAAGGGATAAGAAACTTGCCCAACATCGCAGAGTTATTTAGGGTAATCAAAGTTGGAATGCAGACAGGAGAACACACCCAAGGGAAATTTCTTAAATAAAAATGATAGAACCTTTGAAATAAAAAATGTTTAGTGTATAGACTGTATTATAAAACTTGAATGATGTGATTACTTAAAATGAAATTTCTAAAATATGTTATTAACCATTAAGTGTCATTATAAAATCAGAAAACTAACTATCCACCTATCATTCTGATGGAGCAGTCCAAAAAACTGCACATTTACAACAGTTGACTTTAAATCTAATTAATATTTTACTAAAAACAATTGCAACCATCAACATTACTATTTTATCCCTGGGATTCCATTAGCATATACTGTGTCAAACTAAATAAAGTCTGTATATTTAAGAAAGAGATACAGTTAAACATGAAGAACAATTAATTTAGAAGAGATTTCAATAAAACAATGACAATAATGATTCCTGTCTCTATTGAGAGCACATATTATCCAAAACACTAGGCTATAGGCTAACTTCATACTTTTTTTTTTTCTAAAGATTTTATTTATTTATTCATGAGAGACACACAGAGAAAGGCAGAGACATAGGCAGAGGGAGAAACAGGCTCCACGCAGGAAGCCCGATGTGGGACTCGATCCTGGGACTGATCCTGGGACTCCAGGATCACTCCCTGAGCCAAAGGCAGACGCTCAACCACTGAGCAACCCGGTGTCCCTAACTTTATACTCTTAAGTTAAAATACCACATCTTTATAAAGTATTATTATCATGTCCATTTTTAAGTGGGTAAAATGAACCTCATTGATGTTAAATGCTTGCTCTTAGCAGAGTGGAGATTTGAATTCAAGAAACAACAGCGTTTCAACCAGTATAGTATATTGTCTCAGTATGATCCTATGCCATTACTGGATACAACAAAACTAAATCATGTCCTACTAAGGGAACATCTACAGTTGTTTATTGATAAAAGAATTAGATCTAGTTTTAAATGGAAAGGCAGGAATATTGAGCAGCTTATAATTCTTTCTTGCTACACAACAAAATTTCTTGCTACTAATATTTCACCATAAAGGAAAGCAAAAAAGACAGACTCTAGATTCTTTTCACAGGTATTATTCAGACTAATAGAAATTCGATTTAGCCATATATATGCTATATTTAGCTATATATGTGCCAGATAGTATTCTTTAATTACAATACTAAGGACATTGCACTCCAATTGTTTTTTTTTTTTTTTTCATTCTCTTTCTTCTTCTCATCCTCTCTTTTGCCTGATTTCTTCCCTTATAATTCACTGAGTAAGTAGAAGCTATAAGACAGGCAACTCCTCATTTAAGCACCACCAAATCTATCAGTCCAATCATATCTGCTTTCCACTGTGTTGCCATGGAGAAGGAGCTTTTGCTCTACTGAAGGTCAACCCTAGTTCTTGTGCTGCTGGTATTAAACCCTCTTTTACTCTCAAGGACTTTATTCCTAAATATTTCTGATCTCTTCTGAATTACTAGGTCTTCCTTCCTTAATGGCCCATTCCTAATAGCATATAGACATAACTTCCATTTTCCAATTTGAATAAATAAGCAAAACTCTGATTACATCTCCATCCTCTTACAATTATTTTTCCTATTTCTCTCCTTTCTTTAATAAGAAACTTATTAAGCATCTCTCTTGAGGGAGATATCTGTACAACTATTTCCGGTTTCATCATCAGCCTTTTATCGATATAGTCACTAAACAGCTCGTTAAATCTATCTGCCAGATCCAGTGGTAACTTCTATTCCTTCTTTTTCCAAAAACTTCTCAGCAGTATGTGCCACAACTGACCAACCTTCCTTCTTCAGGTACGTGTTTTTTTGGCCTCCCAGTCATCAGAATTTACTAATATTCTTTTTGGCTTATTTGCTGTTTCTTTTTCAATATCACCTCTGTCTGTATCTTTTTAACCTGATGACCGAGGGCTAAAATACTCCAGGGATTAATGTTTAATGTTCTGTTCCCTTCTTTGTACAATTTCCTCCAGGATAACTTCATCTGACCCATGGTTTTAAGTACTCTTTCTAGCTTAATGCCTCTCAAATTTGTATATTCAGCTTTGATGTCTCTCCTGAGCTCCAGTCCATGCCATTCAACTGCCTATTTAGCTCCTTTACTTGGATATCTAATAGTCCCTTCAAGGTAGAGTGTACAAAACATCTACAAAAGTATAAAAGTATCTCCTAATTTTCAGATTTTCAGAAACTATAAAAAATTTATTAAAGTTTTGCCTGTGTATATAATTTTTCCTATGGTATCGATGTCAATACAATCAAATAACATTTCCATTTGGAAACTTAAAAAAATCTCATTGCAAACTTCTAACTAACTAAAGCATCTAGATATGAATACTTTTGTTAGGAATAAATTCACCATAAAAGTTAAAAATCACTGACATAAGAAATAAATTGAATATCAGTAAAAATATAAAGTCTTCTCTTTAAATTTATTTTATTTTTTAAAGGTTATTTATTTATCTGTTTATTCATGAGAGACACAGAGAGAGAGAGAGGCAGAAACAGAGGCAGAGAGAGAAGAAGACTCCATGCAGGGTGCCCGATGTGGGACTCGATCCTGGGACTCGATCCCAGGACTTCAGGATCATGCCCTGGGCTGAAGGCAGGCACTAAACTGCTGAGCCACCCAAAGATCCTCAAGTCTTCTAATTTTTACTGTATCTTTTTATCCTAGTGATTTTTATCTTGCATAGTAGCATTTGATACCTAATGCATTCTCAACATTGTTACAACTCATCAGTGCTATAAATATACTTCTAACTTCTTTTTTTTTACTTCTAACTTCTAATCGTATGTTTGCTTTAATCTAAATGAGAGTATAATTTAATTAGAAACATGTACTTCACCTAATACGTATTTTACAATCCTTACCAGTGCATATATAGATTTCAAGTATAATGTGGATGATAGCTTGAACTATTATTCAGAGGTAATGTCTAAGTGACAATCTTAGTGGCCTTAAGAAAATTAATCTTCCAATTTTCTTATTGCATTGTTTTCTATAACAGGGACTAGATACACTAAAATCACTCATAAGTTCCAACGTATCCTTTCTATTCAGAAAATTGACTCTTCGGTATAGACTTGTTTATATCAAAACCTTTCAAAAAGAAAAACCTAGGACTTCATACTGTTGAATAAGTAATATTATCAGAAGCAGGAAAGTCTCTTCTATGGTAAGAAAGGACATTGATCATATTGCACTTGTTCCCTGAAACTTAGCAGTCTCATCTATAAAACTGGCATAGTAGCATTTTACCTGCCTGATTTTGTACCAAATAATATTTTAAAGTCCTATTCTAACAATTATGTTATATAATCCTATGAAAATATCAATTCTGAAATGAATCATTAAAGACCAATGATATTGTATGTCTTTGCAGTATCAGGAGACTTCAGCAAGGTAATAGTCCAGATTTGGTATTCACAAGGCCTTAGATTCATTTGTTCCAGTTTTATTGCCTTATACTTTTGTATTGACTGACAAATGGCACTATATTCTCTACTTCACTATGTATAAGAAAGTAAAGTTGGGTAATGGGAATATTTAACTTGTTAGAAAACTCCATCCAGAGTCAGATTCATCAGAAAATACTTGAAATGCAGATGGTAAACTAGAGGTGGATTTCACCCTGGAGTATTTTGCCCTTGATTGAGCTCTTCCTTTGTACTAGTCCATCAATTTTATAAAGAATGTTCAACATTATTATTAGGCCTACAGTCTGCCAGCTACTCAGTAATGTGGCTATCTTTAGAATTTCATTATGTTTCTAAGGATACACCTAATGATATGGCAAGTCAAGTTAAAGTAGATGGCAGCATGACAGAGATATTGCCATCAACCCAGGAAGGAAACGAAGCTTCTAATGCATAGGATGCAAAAAAGAACCTCAAAGCCAGTGTTGTCATATATTTCCAAGGATAGAGAAATTTATTTTTTTAAAAAGAATATTCAATTATTTTATCAGTTAATTGCTCTGCCCCCACAATAAGCCAGGTATTGGTATGCTTGATATTGAAGATATATTCTAACAAGACAATATCTCCCTACCTTCATTGTGGTTTATGCTTCAGTATGAGGATAAAAGTGTGAATAAAATTACTGATACAGGGATGCCTGGGTGGCTCAGTTGTTGAGCGTCTGTCTTCAGCTCAGGTCATGATCCCAGGGTTCTGGAATTGAGTCCTGCATCAGGCTCCCCTCAGTGAGCCTTCTTTGCCTTCTGCCTATGTCTCTGCCTCTCTCTGTGTGTCTCTCATAAATAAATAAATAAAATCTTAAAAAAAATTATGGATACAATTTTTGTGGAATCAAATGCATGTTAAGTAGAGAACAAAAAGTAACCTATATAGGAAACTGATTTTATATCTAAAAATTATTTTTTAAAAAAAGTTGGACACATATATAAAAATTATAAAATATTATATAAAAGCCTAATTTGAAATTGAATTTTATATATATATATATATATATATATATATATATATATATACATATATTTACTTATGATAGTCACACAGAGAGAGAGAGAGAGAGGCAGAGACACAGGCAGAGGGAGAAGCAGACTCCATGCACTGGGAGCCCGATGTGGGATTCGATCCCAAGGCTCCAAGATCGCGCCCTGGGCCAAAGGCAGGCGCTAAACTGCTGCGCCTCCAGGGATCCCTGAAATTGAATTCTAATATTAAGGTATCACTAGAATTAATAAGCAAAAAACCAAATCATACAAAAATGGTTTCACATTATTTCTAACTGCCAGTGTACAGTATCAGTGCACTTTTAGCTTTACATTATTAAAAGATTTCCTACTCAATCAGATTCATTTAACATTTACTAAATACTAAGTACCAGGTGCAGAACCAATTTCTAGGGATACAAATATTAATATAACATACTTGCTCTTCAAAGGAACATAATCTAAGAGGAACAGCATATGTGTACATAGCTTTAATACAATAAAAAGGGCATTAAAATCACGTGATTTTTATTATTCAAACTGAAAAATTCTGGGAATAAAATAAGAAGTTAAAAATAATTTATATAATTAAAAATATGTATTGATGAACAAAATTGGTATTATATTGATGAACATTTCAAAATAGTTATCTATATAGAAACTGTTTTTAAAATAATGTCTAACAAAATGGCATATATCTGTGCACAAAAGAATATATTCTTTATATGAATTATCTAAACATTAAAAATAATGTAATCAAATAATCATTTGTGGTACATGTGCACATTTTTTTTTAATTTTTTTATTATTTATTTATGATAGGCACACAGTGAGAGAGAGAGGCAGAGACACAGGCAGAGGGAGAAGCAGGCTCCATGCACCGGGAGCCCGACGTGGGATTCGATCCTGGGTCTCCAGGATCGCGCCCTGGGCCAAAGGCAGGCGCCAAACCGCTGCGCCACCCAGGGATCCCCATGTGCACATTTTTAATTGGTTTCTTAACGATTATTCAGTGCCTTTTACTCTTTTTTTTCTAAAGAATGAATATATTCTTATTTTTTTAAGTTAAAGGTTTTTTTTTTAAAGGTTGTATTTATTTATTTATGAGAGACACAGAGAGAGAGAGAGAGGAAGAGACACAAGCAGAGGGAGAAGCAGGCTTCATGCAGGGAGCCTGATGTGGGACTCCAACCCAGGACTCCGGGATCACACCCTGGGTAAAGATATTTTCAGTACATTTAAAATTGTTGGCGTGTTCAACTGATGTCTCCTCAGGTCATACTATTTTTATTAAGAAAGGTTTCTCTTTATAGGTACTGAGTTATCTGGTAAGCTTCAGGCTAACTTTTAAAATGGAGGAAAGTTTCAATTTGATTTTTTTCATACAGCAAATGTGCATATATTTCAGCTGAAATACTTTCATAGATACTGAATTTTACTTCTTTTCAGATACCTTTCTCTGACAAAAATTTTTTACAATATAAAACTTGTCAAACAAGTTTTCTTAAATTATGATTTTTTTTTTTTTTTTTTAAAGTAGGCTCCACATCCAGCATGGGACCCAATGCAAGGCTTGAACTCAGAACCCTGAGATCAAGACCTAAGCTGAGATTGAGAATCAGACATATAACAACCTGAATCATCCATGTCCCCCCTTAAATTACGATTTTTTAAATATTCACTTTTAAGCTGTATAATTGTGTTCTTTTCAATTTTATTCCATTCCACAATAAAATATAAATGTAATACAATTAAAAATTAGGTGGCTAAAAATTTCAAATAAGATAGTTTGAACTTTCACAATTTTATTAAAAAAAAACATTTAAATGTCTTCCTAATGCTAAACTTTGTTGTTAATTGCAATTCAGCAAAAACTTCAAAGCTGAAGATCTTTAGCACTCCAATAATTTAATATTTTGATTAAAGATTTTCAAATGATTTAATGAAAACCATATTTAAAGGTTTAATTCTAAAATAATTTCAACACCATGCCAGGGAATTTTGGTCAATTTTGCAAAAGAGTGCTTCAGAAATGCAAACCTTTCAAAGCCTGAATGACAATAAGCAGCAAAGAGAGAAAATGGTGCTGACATACTCAAGTTTACTTATTCATTTTTTGAAGCAGTATCATTGTTGCACACATGCACACAAATGTAATTCAATTATTTCACTGTATATAAGTATATCTATAAATTTTAACATTTTTATTGTGATGAGTAGCATCTGCTTGATCACAGTTATGAATTATATGTACATCACAATGAATTCTCAGTATATTTCTGTTTCTTAATTTTATGGGAGCTTTGTTTTTATCATGAGGCTATTTATCATCAAAATTTGTATTATTATCACAGAACAAACAACTATATTTAATAATTTAAATTTTAAAATCTGAAATTTGTCTTACTTAAAAATATTTAAAAGATAATTATCTGCTTAAAGTTAAAAAAATATGTACTTGAGTGTTCACATATACAGAAGTGAGATAAATGAAAACAATTGCCCAAAGGACTAAAGGGGAAATGGAAATATACTATTGTAAGGCTCTTTTTTTTTTAAGATTTTTATTTATTTATTCATGAGAGAGACAGAGAGAGAGAGGGGCAGAGACACAGGCAGAGGGAGAAGCAGGCTCCATGCAGGGAGCCCAATATGGGACTCGATTCTGGGTCTCCAGGATCACACCCTGGGCTGAAGGCAGGTGCTAAACCACTGGGCCACCCTGGCTGCCCCTGAAAAATCCCAATTAAAATTGCATCAAAAAGAATAAAATGCCTAGAAATAAACCTAACCAAGAAGGCAAAAGACTTATATTTTAAAAACTACAACACATTAAGGAGAGAGATTGAAAAAGACACAAATAAATGGAAAGATATTCCATGCTCATGGATTGGAAGAATTAATATTGTTGAGATGTCCATACTACCCAAAGTAATCTACAAATTCAATGCACTCTGTCTCAAAATTTCAATTGCATTTTTCACAGAAGTAGAACAAATAATCCTAAAATTTGTATGGAATCACAAAAGGCCCTACATAGAGTAGCAATCTGAAAAAGAAGAACAAAGCTGGAGCCATCATGCTTCCGGATTTCAAACTGTATTACAACGCTATCATAATTAAAATCATGTGTTATTGTCATAAAAATAGACACAAAGAGCAACGGAACTGAGTAGAGAACTCCAAAATAAGCCTATGTATATACAGTCCATTAATTTATAAGAAAGTAGCCAAGAATATTACATGGGGAAAAGGCAGACTCTTTAATAAATGGAATTGGGAAAATTAGCCAAAAACAAGAGAATGAAACTACTTATATTATACAAAAAAAAAAAAAAAAAAACACAAAGAATTAAAGACTTGAACCTGAAGCCATAAAACTAGGACCTGAAGCCATAAAACTCTTAGAAGAAAGCACAGGCACTAAGCTATTTGACATAGGTCATGGTGTTATTTTAAAAATCTGACACCCAAAGTAAAGGAAACAAAAACAAAAATAAACAAGTGAGACTGTATTGAATTAAAGAGCTTCTGCACAGCAAAGGAAACCACTAACAAAATGAAAAGGCAATGTACTAAATGGGAAAAAATATTTGCAAGTCTCCTAAAAAAAAAAAAAAATTTGCAAGTCATATATCTGACAAAGGGCTAATATCCAAAATATATAAAGAACTCATACAACTCAGTGGCAAAAAATAACTAAAAAACAAAAACAAACAAATAACAATCTAATTTAAAAATGGGCAGAAGATCCAAACAGACATTTTTCCAAAGAAGACATACATGGCTAACATGTAAAGGAAAAGATGCTCAACATCATTAATCATCAGGGAAATGCAAATTGTAATCACAATGAAATATCATTTCACATCAGTTAGAATGGTTATTATAAAAAAACCAAGAAACTACAAGTGTTCACAAGGATGTAGTGAAAAGGTAATCTTTGTGTACTGTTGGTGGATACTATGAAAAACAATGTGAAGTTTTCCTCAAAAAATTAAAAATAGATTTTCTATATGATCCAGCATTTCCACTTCTATTTCCTGAAGATAATGAAAACACTGACTCAAAAATATATATGCATCCCCATGTTCATTGTAGCAGTATTTATAATAACCAATACATGGAAACAATCTAAATCTCTATTGTTAAATGAATGGATAAGGAAATTGTGGGGTGTGCAGGTTCATGTGTATGCATGCAATGGAGTATTATTCAGCTATAAAAAAGGATACAGCTTTGCCATTTGGAACTAAAAATCATATGTTATCTCTCTTTCTCTGACTTATTTCAGTTAATATAATGCTCTCAAGGTCCATCCATGTTGTCCCAAGTGGCAAATTAAAAAAAAAAAAAAAAAAAACCCTAAGCTTATAGGTACAGAAAATCAATAGGCAATTGGCAGAGGAAGGGGGTTGGGGAAGTGAAGGAATGGGTGAAAGGGATCAAAAGGTTAAAAAAAGTTAATAGAGGAGAAAAATACGATCGTGGTAAAAAGGAGCAATGAACAGCTGAATCCAATAAAAATAATAATAGACAAAGCCAACCATATGAAAAATTAACATTAGATGTAAATGGTCTACTAATTTAAGAGACTATTACTAAAAAGCAGAGATTTTTCAGACTTTATAAAGAACTTGAGAATCATGTGCCTCTACTAGAAACCTACTTTAAATATACAGTCACTACCAAGTTAAAAGGATGCTAAATAGTACACTAGTGCTATATGAGTCATAAGATATTTATATGAGACAAAGTAAATTTCAAGACATGGTAAATTATCAGTGAAAAAGAGGTCTTTCTTAGTAATGAAAATGTCAACTCATTAAGAAGATGCAGCATCTAAAATGTTATGCACTTAATGACATATCTTCATTATACACAAAGCAAAAATATGACAGGACAGAAAGAATAAGTAGATGCATCTACAATTGCAACTGGACATTTCAACACTTCTCTTTCATTGGTTGATAAAAAAAAAAAGTAGACAGAAAACCAGTAACAATATTGAACACTTCAAACACAATAATAACCACCAACTATATATAATTGGTATTTACAAAACACTCCACACAATAATGGCAGGTACACATTTTTTTCAAATGCTAGAATTAATACAAGATCATGGCTTCAAATGACCATTTAATTATATATTATATTTTATAATATAAAATTGCCCCTCCACAGCCTATATAATGTTAACATGATACACGAGGCAATAAAGTCTCATGTAATTCAGTATTATACTACTTTTGGGTTAAGACAAAAATAATCAATCAGCATATGATTTCCTCTGTAAAATATTTTTGCCACTTATCAAAACATGTTTTATTGAAATGAGATTACATGGAACTCTCAGTTTCTTTAAAAAAAAATGTGTTTCTGTGGGAAGCTTGGGTGGCTCAGCAGTTGAGCATCTGCCTTCGGCTCAGGGCATGATCCTGGGGTCCTGGGATCGAGTCCCGCATTGGGCTCCCTGCAGGGAGCCTTTTACCTCTTTCTATGTCTCTGTCTCTCTCTGTGTCTCTCATGAATAAATTAAAAAATAAAAGATAAATAAAAATAAAAATATGTTTCTGTATATACTTTTGATTTACAAATATCAATAAAAATATTCTAGATTCTGGGGGATCCCTGGGTGGCGCAGCAGTTTGGCGCCTGCCTTTGGCCCAGGGCGCGATCCTGGAGACCCGGGATCGAGTCCCACATTGGGTTCCCGGTGCATGGAGCCTGCTTCTCCCTCTGCCTATGCCTCTGCCTCTCTCTCTCTGTGAGTATCATAAATAAATAAAAAACTTAAAAAAAAAAAAAGTTGTTTAAAAAAAAATATTCTAGATTCTTCCCTGCTGTCTTTTGAGGGCCCAGTTTCAACTTTTTCAAAGGTAAGTTTATCTTTGTGGATCTCAGGATCCTTTGGCCTTTTGGATGGTGAATATTCACTACATACATTTTCATTAAACATGTACTTTTTAAAATCACTCCTGTTATAAATGTCTATTGTAATAAAATTTAAAAAAATATTTCTATGATAAAATAAATAGTTGTGAATTGACCCCACAAAATAAATAACAAAAACACTCATGGAAAGAACATGCAGACTATATACCTTAGCTTTGCAGCACATCTCCTGAGCCTCTATTTTTGCGCATATTTCAAGAACACATTTTTCCTGCTAATCCTGCCAATTCATGTCCTGACAGCTTTATGTATCTTTCAAACCACAGCAAGACTATGACATAACTTGCTGTTATACAAAACAGCTTGCAGGGCAATAGCATCAAATGCTTCTCCCACTACCTTCCAAAATCAGAATAAGTTAGATGTTCATATCTGAGAATATTTGATTTACCTACAAGTGCCCTATAAATTCTCCTTGAAAGGGAAGTGTGAATTACCTGGCATATGGAAAAGATTAGAAAATGGAGGTAGGTTATCAGTATTTGTTTTTCAAATTTAATCATGCATAATAATTACTCTGAACTCTATGAACATATCTCACACATGACTAGATGAGATCAAACACAAAATAGAGGTCTAATAAATACACCTTGGGTATTTTAACAGAATAGTAGCCTATTACTGTAGAGTACTGGCCTATATTGGCCCAAATAATGATACTTTGCTAAAAAAGAAAATACAGATCCAAGCCCCCAACCAGTCAGGATGCTAGGATAACGTGCATAAACTCAGACTGTTCTGGGTAAACTAGACCATATGGCAGTACAGATGTGGAAATGACTAATTCTGCCTAGGAGTTCATCAGTACCAGACATTATCATTTATCCTGGACCTTGGAAAATGCCTAAGAATTTATAGATTTTTGAATGTGGACCTACCTGTTTCAGGAATATGGAAGAGAAGCAGAAAAGTGAAAAGACATTGTCCTATCAGGAAAGTGTAGTTAGAGGACTAGATGTATATAAATGAGTAGTGAAGGATGAAGCTGGCAGGCAGTTTGGCTGCAAATTGTGGAGGCTTTAGATGTAATTCCAAAGTTTTGAACTTAAGACTGTGTGTCCATTAAAAAAAAAATTGAAATGGAGGGGTGATATCTGACTTGTTTTTTTAAAAACATCAGTCAGGTGGAAATATGGAGAAAAGTCTGCTGGAGGGATAATGAAGTGAGTGGCTAGTTGACTGTCACAGTAGCACAGGCAGTGATAATGAGGATGAGAACAAAGACAGGGGCACCATACCGTCTTTTGAGGCTGGGAGACATCAACCTCTCCTGGCTAAGGGATCCATTTCCTCGAGAATTTTCAACAGTATAAGCTATGGGCCTTCGTATTCTGTATTACCCAGCGGGGGCAGATCCTTAACAGAGAGGTCAGAGAGTGAAGAGCACAGAAAATGCTCTGTCAAAATCAACTATCCTGTGGGCAAATGACAGCATGACACCCTGAAGATGCCTTCCCTGTGGAACTAAAGTGGGACAAGAGAGGCAGATTACACATTTAAGCAGGGGATATAAGGCTGACTGCTGAGAACCAAGGACAGCACATAGGACGGCAGGAGGCGGCGGCAGACTTAAGTAGCTCTGATTACGCAAAAGTGCCTTGCAGACTAGAACACCAAGAGCCAACGTGACATACTTTACAAATAACGAACAGATCATGAAATGGAAGGCCTGTGGCTGCTGGCAGTGGCTTAATGATGATTATAAAGCTGGTATGTGAGCTACATTTCAGTTAAATTCATTTGTCCCAAGTCCAGTGAAATACATTTCATTGGTTGAATTTTGCTGCTGAAGATTCTTCTGCCAGTATTGCCTGATTTGTTTCTCTTTTTAAAATCCATTGTCTGACACTCACTAAACAACAGCTACTTTGCTCAACAGAGGACTGGGCATCGGGTGGGGGGGTCCGGGGGGTGGGGACAGAATACAATACTAGTCTGATTTAATTAAAATGATACGTCCTGATTAGGTAACGACAGTCCCGGTTTATGCTTGTCAGCCAGCTTAATTTTAAACAGTGTCTTCTTGCACTCCCAACAATTACCTAAGATTTGAACAATAAATTATATGATTGTCCTAAAGAGAAAATTTGTTCTTTTAGAGACATTAGGGAGACAAAGGTACTCACAATACATCAGGGGGGCAAAGATCACATAATTAAAACATCTTCAGAACAATGAATTATAAACTATTCTCATCCTCAGGAAAAAATTACAGCGAGTGCTTGGGGCATGGGTTGGAATATGTTTTAGAAAAGGAGGTCAGAAAATGTTTTATAAAAAGAAGTCTGGGTGCCGAGTCTGGAAGTATGAGCAAGATTTAAACAAAAGGAGCAGCAAAACGCTTAAAGTGAAAATGATTTTCACAGAAGGCAGCACGGGGTGTGTGAGTGTGAGTGTGTGCGTATGTGTGCGTATTTATGAAACTAAGAAGATCTGCCTGAGTGAAAGGCAAAATGCAATTGAGAAATAATTACAGGTAAATATGCTTAACAATTGGTCCTTAATAGACTGTCCTACAGTAAATGAACAAATAAATAGGTAACATGATTCAAATTTATATAGGGAAGAAGATGTTCTGTAAGCCACTAAAGCAGCAAACTCTGCCCTGCAAGCCAAATTTCACCTACAGCAGTGTTTTACTGGCCTATAGTCCGTTAACATTTTTTTAAAGACGGTTTACTTTGAAACTTAGATGACTTTACGTAAAACTCCTTATTTCAAGTTCCATTTTAAAAGTAGCTTGTCTTTGGGTGCCTGCGTGGCTCAGCTGGTGAAGCGGCCTGACTTTTGATTTTAGCTCAGGTCATGATCTTAGGGTCCTGAGGTTGAGTCCCACAAAATGTCTTGGAGCTCTGTGCTCTGCAGGGAGTCTGGTTAGGGATTTTTCTCTCCTCTTTCCTACCCCCACCCCCTCAAGTAAATAAATAAATGTTATTTAAAAAAATAAATAAAAATAAATTAAAAAAAAATAAAAGTAGGCTGTCTTCCTATAGCCACAGGGGGCAATGGTCCCTTCTAAATGGTCATGCATGCACTCCAGTGTTCCTTCATCCTTGTCACTGCTTTGCTGGCGTTAAGATGTGGCATTTGGGAGCATGATCAGAAATACAATCTGATTAAATTGCAGAACTTCATTGTAACTAATAATTTGTAACTAAAAGCCTTCTATTTCCTCTAGCATATTTATACGTGTGTCTAAATAATAACGACAGCATAATAATGGCCACAACTACCAAGATTTACTAGGTACCAGGCACAAGCCAAAAGTTCCGTGCAGCCAATATACATTTGAGCCACAGCTCCAGGCATCTGTTAGTACAATGACCTTAAACAAATTAACTCATTTTCTGAACCTTTCTGCATTTATGTGGGAAATGAGAATGACCCTACATAAATCATATGGCTTTTATGAGGATTAAATGAGATTATGTATATAAAGCACTTGACATGTTTTCTGCACACCAAGAAAGATCTCATTTATATAAAAGGGTATTTTTGATTTTGAAATCTGGACACTTGGAAAGCCATGTAAAAATGAGTAACAGAAGATATCCATATAAGAGACTAATTTTCATTGAATGATGCTTTTCAAAATATAACATATCCACCCTCAAAGTAATTTTACTTCAATGGATAGGCTTTTATTCTCAGATCACCAGTACAAATTTCTATGCATCTTAAAAACTTATGAAGGCAGATTTATTAAAGTTTTGGTATGAAGCATATTGTTTCTTTAAATGCCCTATAAATACAATAAATATAAAAAAAGCATTACTAATTTCACTGACAAATCTGCATTAAAAATTCCTAGAAACATATGTAAAACAGCCTGTATCTATTAAGCAGATGAACTTGTCATTCACAAACACTAGCTTTAAATGCAATTTTTCACATGAATAAAGTCAGACAATGAATCACAATAACCACTTAAATATAAAATATTATATATTACCAGTTTAAGGTAAAGGAAAGGGGAACTGTTAGTTGCCCAACTGTAATGAGAAAGAATTGAAGTTGAACAGCAATCACTGACAAACTGTTCCTATATTCATATAAAGAAAAATAAAAAGTAAAAAATTGAAGATATAAATATGAATAATATTTAATTGGTGTTTCAGAATTAGAAGCCATTTATGTTCACCAATTACATGGTAATTTCATTTTTCATCCTTTTTTCTTTTTCTCATAAGATGAAATATAAATTTACAGATATTGGCTCTTCTGTACTGATTTACAGCTCTCACACAAGATTGATTTACAAAGTACAAAACCATGCACTTATGTTAGTCATATATGTCAAAGAACTCTGTGCCGTGAACCAAATGTCCGTCAAAATGTTTAATTTTATTAACCAGATCTTTACCTAAAAGAAATATATTTTGTGGACAGTAATTTCAAAAGTTCCTTATGGTTTTGTTTTGTTTCTGTTTTTTGTTTTTTTCAAAGAATTTCAATTTTACATTTACTCGTATAGTAATAATAGTTCACTGAGCTATATACCTAATACCAAATACTGTGCACACATGATCATGTTAAATTCTAGTAATGTATTTATGAGATAAGCATTATTATACCTAAGTGAATTAGAAAACTCAGCCTCAGATGATGAGATCAGTTACCCAAATTCAGTAGTTAGTAAGGAGCCAGGACTTGAATTCAGGAATACTGGTTTGCATGCTTTCCATAGATGATCTTAGAAATTTGTACAAGTTTCTGTTAATAGGTTTTTTTTTTTAAAGACTATACAATTAGAAAATCCATTAGATAATTTTCTCAAGGAGGCAATGTATATTGGCAATAAAAGTAAAAATGTAACGATTAAAATTTTTAAGTTTTTATTCATTTTCTCCAGTCACTAAGCAAAAATCCCTTTTACAAAACAACATATATTTAGCCACTTAGCAGTGCCATAGAAAGAAAAAAAAGGGGGGGTGGAAATACCGTGAACACTGATAATTACTTACGATGAATGACATTTCATTGTTATAGGAAGTCTTTAATTTAAAAGTAGATCTAAAATATTTTGTCAAAGTATCTGGGAATATATAATTAAGGTCTTTAAAAGAAGAGAAACAAAATTAGTAAAAATATAGGGTTGCTTTTTTTTGTAATGGCAAGTATTCATTTTCTTTCTTATTTACAAAAATTTCACATTTTGCAATACACAGTTTCATGGTAAATCAAAATTACAAGCTTTTTTTAATGTAATCATCTCATTTGCTGAATTATTTGAACACCATCTATACTTTAAAAAAAATCGTTTAGCCAGTAGAGAGGTCTCAACAATTAAATAATTCCAAGCTAATTACATTCTTTTGTCCAAGTATATTTTACCTTAACTAAAAATGAAGGAAGACCAGAAATAAGAATATTTAGGATCATTAAAATCTTAAAATTAAAGCTTTGGGCAGTAACGTTAAATTACTATTTGAATAGCATTATTTTTGTACATTTAAGAAATAAAATAATAACTCACTTGAAAACTGAATTGCAAATCCAGATTTGCTGATATAAAAATCTGTGTCAAACTGGATGGTTACTATGTTGAGAGTGCTATGGATTCCTTCAGGAATAAGAGATCCACTAATTTCCTTTAGGAGCATCTCATTTTCTGGTGGGCCATCCCAAACTCGAAGTATATCATGTGATGCTTCCGTATCAAAAGCAAGAAACTGTAGGCTGTGGGAGAACCACATTTCTCTGTTTGATTATTTTAAAAATGGATTCAGTTTAAAAAAAAATAAAAATAAAAGTAAACATGGATTCAGTTTTAAATAAAGAATATAACAAATATATGTCTTTGATTTTATTAGATATTTTTATTCTATCAGATAAAAAATGAACTATGTAAACAGCACATATAAACTTAATACATATTTTTTGAACAGTATAATTTGGTTTTCTAAAATATGATTGGAAGTACTATTATTTCACCTTTGCAAATTACAGAAACTTCAGATATACATTCTTTTCTGTGTTCATGAGTTTTAACTGTAGCCACATTAGGTGACACTTATGGAATACACACCAGGCACTGATGGAGGATCTAGTACACGTCAGGCACTGCAAAAAGCATTACATATATTTTCTTTGTTAAATTGTTACAATGACCCAGTGAAGCAGGAAGGTATTTTATCTAAAATCTATAAGCGTGGTGAATGGAGTTGAGACAGATTAAATAAAATTGCCCATAGGGTAGCAAAGTCATGAATTGAACTTAAATTTTCTGACACCATAGTATGTATTTTTACCAACATTTCAAGTTTGTTTGTTTTATCAGAATCAAAATGAAGTTATTCCAGGAAAGCAAGAATTAGTTCATATTAAAAAAAATCAATCAATGCATTTCATCACAATGATAGGTTTAAGGAAAATAAATTACACGAACATCTCAAGATATACAGAAAAAGTATTTTTTAAAAATTCAACATTATAATTACACCCAGTCATCTAAAAGGGAAGTTTCTTAATGTGAAATAAAAAGTAATGTCTACCCAACACTACCCCTCTCAAATGTAGAAAAAATAAACAAAAAAACTGTTTCATGTTAAATCAGCTTTATATCTAATCTAGACAAAATTAGTGTTTGATATTTTTTGTGGCCAATGCCAAAAATTAGAAATCCAATTATTACAACATGCTCAATTCTCTCTACATATATCACATTCATCTTTGATATGTGAATAGTTATAGCTTTAAATTGGTGTTGCAATTTAATATCAAATATTGTTCTGTAATTTAAAAAAAATTCCAGAATTCTATTGACTTTAACATTTTCAATTTTGCTAATTCTAATACTAAATAAAACAATGTATGATCTATGCTAAAGAAAAACAGTCTGAGGACTGATCTGGAGTAGGCTATTTTGAGTTCTGCAAATTCCCTTGCAAAAGTTATATACCAGTTCATACTGAACAATTCGTGGAGTGTACCTCTTAGCATGTTATATGAAGGATAATATTTGTTTTCTATAACCACCTTCACCACCCAGAAACCTGTCTGAAATTTCGTTATATAAAACAGCAATTCTTAAAGTCATTGTTTTGGGAGTGATAATACACCAATTAGCTCAGATTTGTCCCAAGAGGAGGCTTTACTTGTTCATTTATTAATCTGCTCCCAGTCATAACCATAATAGTTAAACTAGGATTTAGAGAATATGATAGCCTTGGAAATCTGACTGGTGTTGTTTTTTCATCTAAGGGCTGATAATGTGAAGAACTGTGAGCCACCTAACTAAACTCAGCAGGAAAGGGGAATCCGAATGGTTAAAGAGGCAGAGAGTTTATGCTCTAGAGATATGCCTAAAGCCAGGGAGACAGAGTATTATTGATTCCCCTTCTATTCTTATTTCTTCCAAATGTTCATGAAGCTGAACTTACAATAGTGGCCTGCACAACTTTGTATTCTGAGCAAAACGGTGGACTTGGCATCTTGAATCATCAAGAATTGAAAGATTAAAGTATCAAAGAAGCATAAAAAAATTCCTAATCTCTGTGATCTATTAAAACTGTGAAAAGCTTCCCTCTAGGGGTTATATGAGCTATGATGGTGACCCATAAACAAGAAAGCATGCTTCTGGATACTTTTCATACTTTAAACAGATAAAAATCATATTCTTCTTTGCCAAGGCTAAAAACATCGAAAAATCTTGATGCTTGATGTTATATATTGACACTGATCAGAAATTTCAGATTCCCTAGTGATTTTGAGAAAATGAAATCCATTTACCTGACAATGTTTCCTGGATCTACCTCAATCATCCACATGCAACGCAGATTATTGTCATATGGGAAGGGATAACCAGGAGATAAGATTCTTCCCGACGATTCTCCTTTAAAACGACCTCCACATTCAGCTATAGAAAAATAATTAGAAGTTAAGTCATGATTTAATGCCGATCTTTTTGCAAAGCAATTGACGAATTTCTCATTTATATCTATTTGCACCTTACGGAAAATAAGAACTGATCATCCCTCATCTTAAAACAAGACATTTGTACATACTTTCTCAGATTAATGTATTAATGTATTGATCGAAGCAAAAATATATTACAATAAAGCAAAGTCTCAAGTTAGGTCACATAAAAGATAGTAAAATTAACCTAATTAGGGAATAAAAAAAGGACATACTAAAAAATTCTGACTTTAGGCATTCAAAGATTTTAAGATGTGTTATTAAATAATGATAATTTGAAGAGGGGAAACAGATGGCAAGCTGCTCACTGCTCCTTGGTTGTGGTCTGAATAATTCATCATCTTGCTACCCCACCTCTGAGAAAAACTAATCTTTACTGCGGTCCCTCAGGCCTTCTAAATTTCATTGTCCTTTTATTCCCCTTTAAATCACTCTAAACTCTTTCCCTTTTAACCTCCCAAAAGTCAAAGTGGCATTTTTATTAGATTTCTCACTTCAGTAAAATCTAGTTTAGTTTTCTTTAATGGGCCCCTAAATTTTATAAAACTCATCAAATTAAAAATGTTAAGTATTGTCATACAATATATATATATTTTAATCTTTTGGAGGATTTCCTTTCCATTTCAATGCTATTTTATATATTGGGATGTCTGGAGAGGTTTTACGTCAGTAAAGAGATCATCTAGAAAGAGCTCTCTGTATTGAAGACAAGAGAAACTGTGTAGCAGTTGGCATATTGTCCTACATCTTTAAACCCTAGAAACAAAAATAATGCTCTGTTAACACATAGCACATTTGAAATTTCTCCAGATTATTTCCTACAAAAACAAAAACAAAACATTTTACTTTTTGCTTAAATATATGAAGGTGCTTCTTTTTTTTGTTTTTGTTTTAAGATTTTATTTATTTATTCATAAGAGACACAGAGAGAGAGAGAGGCAGAGATACAGGCAGAGGGAGAAGCAGGCTCCATACAGGAAGCCTGACATGGGACTCGATCCTGGGTCTCCAGGATCACACCCTGGGGCTGAAGGCAGGCGCTAAACCGCTGAGCCACCCAGACTGCTCTGAAGGTGCTTCTATATTGTTTTTCTTGTACTCTGTACTGTTTCTATCTTACATCCAATGGCTGAATTAAGCTTCTTGGGGTGCTTTGTTTTGTTTTGTTTTTATTATTGGAGCAAAGACAGTCAATGACAAACTTTGAGCATTTGGAAGAGACCTAATAACAACTGAATGTAATGGTTCAAATGTATAGGCACTATTAACATAGACAAATTTATTTCAAAGATTTTTTTTACATATTATATTTCACTCCATTCTAATGATTAATGTGTCAACGTGGTTAGGCTGTAGGACCCAGTTATACAATCAAACACTAATGTAGGTATTGATGTGGAAGTATTTATAGATGTGGTTAACATCTATAATTAGTTGAATTTAGTAAAATAAATTATCCTTTGATAATATGGGTAGGCTTCATCTAGTCATTTGGAAGGCCTTAAGAGCAAAAACTGAGTTTTCTAAGAAAAAAGAAATTCTCCTTCAAAATTGCAACATTGACAACTGCCTGAGTTTCCACCCTTTTGACTTTCCCTATGGATTTTGGACTTGTCAGTTCCCACAACATTAGAATCAAATCCTTAAAATAAATAAATCTCTTAGATCAATCAATCAATCAATTGACTGATCTAGATTTAGATATTCTACTGATCCTATTTCACTGGTGAATGTTGACAGATACACATAGTCATAGAGGACTAAGCAATTTTATTTTGTATTGCAACATTAATTTATAATAACAAATTTGTTATTTTTAATGTAAATAATAAAATATCAATATTTGAGATGTCGCTATCCCTTGTTTAGATATTTCTCATTTTTTAACAAAAATTTTGTTGGATAACCTTACACTATGTAACTAAGTTTTTACATAATTTCTTTAGAACTTATCACTATTATGGCATACATTTACTAGGAGAACAGATTTGATATTTCATTTCTCCAGACTAATTTTTAATCAGTTAAAGGTCAAACTGGAGTTTTGTGTACTGTGTTGTACCTTGAATTTAAACATTATCTTTTTCTCCATACTTCTTTTCTACAAATTTTACCTGGCATTTTGACTTCAAATGAACGAGTGAGATATGCCATAGCTCTAGAGTTCATATTCTAACAGAAGGCATATGTTTGCAATATAAAAATGAAATAGTGTTTAAAGAAGGTATATAGGTTAAATCCTCCTGGCTATGATGTTTCAAAAATTATTTGATCCATGTATAAGCTTCAAAAATATAATTACTTAGAGATAATCCATATAATAGAGAAAAAGTTTCTTATTTGAGAAAGGCAAATATATAGCCAGAATAGATATTTAAGGTTAGTGAGCACAAAAAATTATGATCTTAGGCCAGGTGGCAAAGTTATTAATTGTTGCCAGTAGAGAACACCATCTAAAATAGAATTTCATTTTCTGTTATCATGGAAATCATCAGCGTGACACATCATGTATCCAACTATTTTCAGCTGTTATTCCTTACAATTCGTCATTAAAAATAGAAAAAAAAAGTTTACCTTTCTCATGAAGCCTTGAGCAGTATCAAGTCACTAAGCTGTTGTTGTTGTTGTTGTTTTAAAGCTTTATTTATTTATTTTAGAGAGAAAGAGAGAGGGACTGGTGAAGTGGGTCAGAGGGAGACTGTAAGCAAACTCTGAGCCAAGCCCTCAGAGGGCTGGATCTCAAGATCCTGAGACCACGGACCTGAGTTGAAACCAAGAGTCAGATGCTCAACCTCTTGTGCCAGGCAGACGCCCCTGAAATCACTTAAGTTTTGACTTTGGAGATTTGTAAATATAAAGTGCATTGATTCGTTATGAACAGAATTAAAATCTTCTGATCACAAGCCATATGTCCTTTTGTTTACATAAAATCTTTTAAAAAGAAAAATGTTTTAGCTTGGTTCAACATATATAGAAAATATATAATTTTTAACATAAATTGCTTTGTGATTTTAAGGACAGCATAGAAAATCAGGATTACAAGTTTATAGTTTTGTGCAATTGCAATCCTTATTGCTTTTCTAAATATACTTCATATTCACATCAAAGAATACAACCTTAGAAAGAATTAATCAGTACTATATTTTTCTCATAACTAATGCCAATGGGCTGACCATTGGTCATATTCCAGAATCCTAAGCTTTGCCAATTTAGGTTGATTATTATTTCAGATATTACTTTCCTAATCTATCCAAAATCAGATGCCATCTGAAAAGAAAGGCCTATGATTGCATTTTGGTTACATAAAAACATATTTGCTTCCTATGTGAACCAATGTTTCAATAAACCAACAGAGGTCTTGTGGCATCAAAAACACCATGCAATTATTTGCAAGGCCTTTAATTACTGGAATTTCCTTTTTTTTTTTTTTTTTATACTTGCTTTCTAGCAAGTTTTGTGGAGATTCCTATGTTAATCATATCAACTAACAAAGACAGAAATTTGGAACGTTTAAGTTTGGAACTTAGAACGTGTTAATTTCCAAACACATCAATTTATATGTATTAAGGATGTGCAATATTTAGATATCAGTTATACTTAATAAAGTGGTTACGTTTTTTATGTTTAGTACAATTTTTTAAAATATTTTATTTATTTATTCATGATAGCTGTCTATCATATAGACAGAGAGAGAGAGAGAGAGAGGCAGAGACACAGGCAGAGGGAGAAGCAGGCTCCATGCCGGGAGCCTGATGTGGGACTCGATCCCGGGACTCCAGGATTGTGCCCCGGGTCAAAGGCAGGTGCTAAACCGCTGAGCCACCCAGGGATCCCCTGTTTAGTACAATTTTATGCATATGGGCCTAATGCAGAAAGGATTTGTGCCTCCATCAATATCAAGAAATAAGAATGGCTAAAGAGTAGCTGCACGTTTGTTACCTATTAAGGAGTCAGTGTTTTGTTAAAATGTTTCCTTCTGGTCCAATATTCCAGCCTGACACCTATTTGATCTTTCCAGCAGGAAAAGAAAACAGAACAATCCCTTCCCCCTCCAAACCCCAGCATCTTTATCAATACTTTTCTGTCCATGCTCCTACTCATACATACCAGGTCATTCATTAATTGATCTATATATTGGTAGCACTCCGGCTGTGCAATGAGAACAGGATCAATTCTCTAGCTTCATGTAGGCAATATATCTGATGGCGCTTGCCTCTTCTTATTAAAATTAGTAAATTATGTTATGCTACATACACATAAGAAAAGCTTATGCTCTTACTTAGATTTTTGAAAAAGTATTTATAAAAGAAAGCCTTGAAGTTATTGAGAATGGCTCATTGTTTTTTCATCTAACTTGACCCCAGGGCAGGTGATAATTTTGTTTATGAAAACAAATCTAGTCAATATGATTCCGTAAATGTGTATGATAAGATAAGAATCTTAACATATTTTTGTAGGGAGGTACAAATTTTGTGTCAAGATAGGAGAAACTCCTTTCATGTTGTAAAAAAAAAAAAAAAAAAAAAAAGTACACATCGATGAGCTTATGAAAAAGACCCTTTCACTTTCCATTAATTTCTTCTGACAAATCTGAGCTATGAACTCATTAACTTCCTGATTTAAGGTATGAGTTGTGGGTGGACAGATAAGATCATTTGAAAAGGTACAAGTGGATAAACTTTTATGTGGATAAAACTTCTAAAGAAATATTTATGAAAATATAAAATAGTATCCTACCAATACAGGAAGGCAGAGGATAGTCCCATGCTCTTCTCTCCCCTGTCATGCACTTGAGAAGGCTACTTCCATGAAGAGTGTAGCCTGGATTGCATCCATAAATAATAGTGCTACCAGCAAAGTGGCCTTGGTCACTGATCTTGTATCCGAATTGTGGAATGCCAGGATCCTCACAATGTGAAAGTTCAAAACCTGTGATAAGAATTCAAAATTATTAAAGGCAACATTTAACAGGAAGATTTAAAATTGTATAAGATCTTCTTCTACTGTTTTTAATATAATTACATACTTTTCCTAATTGTATTATTCTTACAATGTTTAATTTTGATAGTATATGGCAACGATAAAGAATTTTTTTGAAAATTAGAATTTGTTGTAATTTTATTGATTGATTGATTATAATTTTAAAATTTAGCAACAATACCATGATCTAGATAACTATATCATAACTTGTTATAGCACTGAGTTTCTTGCTTACTTCAAGTGAATTATTGCTCATGATAAATTCTGACCAATGTGACTACTAGGATCATACCATCAAAATTTTAAAATTCAAACAACATGTGAAACCTTAACTCTCCAATTAACAGGTATTTCCACTGCAAACATAACTGTAGAGTGCTTTACTATGATAGCATTGGAAGGCAATGATAGTCTCACATTGAAAGTATAGTTTTCAAGAGTTAATATAATAATAGTATTCAGATTAAAGAACTCTGAAGTTTTATATACTACCCTCTCCAAAAGAGTATAGCTTTCAAAAATATCTCACAGGAAAGCAAAAACAAAAACAAATCGAAGTTACATGTTATCATTCTCTGGTGCAAAGAAATCATTTTTGTGTTCAGCAGAGTTTGGGCTTTCTGTATGAATTTTGCTAGAAACTTGATTTCCTGAGGTAAGAGTAACCCTGGAGAAGTTAATTTACGACTAATTATACCAATGGTGAGAGAATGCTGGGGAGCTTTACCTGACTCCAGAGAGGAGGTTTATGTTTATACATTGAAGTGAAGGAGGCCCAGGACCTTACAGACATCTCTAGGTTATAATAACTCGAGACATGGGAGGTTAATCTGTCTCTTAGAGAAGCGTATTTATTTATGTGTTGTTATTATTATTACATTACTTAAATTATAATTGTTAATCTGTCTAGATCCAGAAGACCTTGTGTACATATACAGAATAAAGTCAATAAAAACAAATATTAAAAACCTAACAGTCATGGCAAAATTCACCATTAAGATTCTGAAATTACTAGAAAAGGATACTTTGTAATTTAAACCAAGTGTGATAGTAGTAATCAAAATCTAGTCTCCTTAGCTATGGAGTTCTTGTGTTTAATGTTTTACAAAGTGTATAAATGTAAGATAAATAATAGAATGAATGTGCCAAAGATAATTAGGTGTGATACACACCAGTTATAGCTTATGTGACTAGAGGACCATAGTGAATATTCTAAATAGCCTCATGAGATAGAAAAATCTGTGATTTCAAGGCAATGTTGGAGAAAAAGCAAACTTTTATATGTGTACATCATAGGATAAACAGAAAGATTCTCATCTCTTTTATAAGCACAGATCCTTGATCAAATTAATCTAGATTTGAACTAGAAAACAAAAAAGCATATATTAGCTCATATATGTCAAATCACTAATTTGCATCATTGACTTCCTAGAATGTCAAAACAGACATTAAATCACTAGAACTTGCACATCTCAAAGTACTAAATATATATAATAATTCAGTAAATTGAGGGATACATTAATTCTCAGAGAACATAAGAAGGCTTCCCTACTCTCTTCCTTAGGATCTTAGCCATTTTTTTTTTCCCACTAACTCATAGAATTACTTTGTACATTTTCATTATTTTGCAATTATTTGCTTCTGTTCTTTGTTTTTTCTATAGGGTTGAATTATTTCATTTTTTCCTCTTTCCACAGAGCATTCCTAGCACAAATTTTGGCACATATAATCATTTTTGTGAATGAATGTGGATTTTTAGAGGCAATTATCTCAAGGAGACAACTGAAAAAGAAACTAAAATAATGCTGAAGAGAAACTGATGTTTATGAAACAAAAAAATCTTCAATAATATCCTGTATGGATCAATTTGTGATAGTTCCATTTGGATGAAAATATGTTAAAATAAGGCAAATGTAAACAGCTTCAGAAACAGAGCCAAACAAGAAGTTAGAGTCGTTAACTCAAATCCCTACATATGCGAGATATAAAGGATACATGGTCAAAGCAAGTCAATCTTTCAAACACAGAAGCAAAAATGGCAGAAGCAGTAACTTTACATTTCCAGGACACATTACTTTGCATAGATCTGCATACTTAATAGTGCATATAGAGTGTCCTTGCTCAAAAAATTATAAGCTTGCATGTCTTTTACCAGACATAATATTCAGTTTATCATTCAAATTGCAGCCACTTCTGAGTTTTACCATATACCATTTATCAAAATAAAAATGGAAATCAACCTCTCTTTTCAAGGTTTATTACCAAATTCATCCTTCCTTAATTTGAATGTTCTGTAAATGTGGTTGGCAATTGCTGGTGATGAGGTAAAATGGAGATTTTTTTTGTAAATTAAGATAATTTATAATACTTTGCATTGTAGATGAAAATGCACATGGACAATAGTATATAAGCTACAAAGCAAAACATAATTTCGTCCAATTTGGTAGAATTATTGTTGCTTATTCATAAATATTCAGATATGTCTTATCTTTATAGAAACATTCAGCTGCCAGTCTTTTCATTGAAAAGCTCAAATACTTGAAACTGACAATTAAATAAAAATGTGTATGAAAAATCACATATACTATAAATATTCACCATTCCTCATGAAACTTGATACTCTGATGAAATGAAAATTTCTAGAGCACAAAATGAACTGAAAATCTCCATTACCTAAATCCTTTCGGCTTAATGAATAACTTTTAAACTGAGATTTAATTCCTTTCCTGCCACAATTAGTGTCAGGATTTCTAATTTATTTTTAAGTCATTATTTGAAACCCACAAAAGAATACAAAGGATAACATAACAACTTCACTATCTGGCTCTATCAGATTCTAGTATCACAGTTGCTTCAGATTAATATTCATATTATTTCAGATTAGTTTTCAGATTAATATTCATATTGATTCATATTCACATAATATTATTAAGAAATAAGTATTATAAGACAAGCTAAAGCTCCTTTGTTTCCTTTCCAATTATTTTCTGAGATAGCAAATATTCTGAAATAGTGTATTATTCTCATACTTATCTTATACTCTATCACATACCTATATGCCTATAGAAAATACATAGTATGTTTTGTATTTATACATTTTTTAAGATATTTTTATTTGACAGAGAGAGAACGAGAGTGAACATGAGTGGGGGGAGGGGCAGAGGGATAGCAACAAGCAGACTCCCTGCTGAGTAGGGACCCTGAAAATGGGGCTTGATCCCAGGACCTTGAGATCATAACCTAAGCCAAAGTCATGCGCTTAACTAACTGAGCCAATCAGGTGCCCCACAAGTATTTTTACATTTTATAAATTATAAAAATATTTTAAAAATTCTTTTGAGACTGTATTATTGCCCAGCATTATATTTTAACCTTCAAACACATACACATCACACATATACATTTTATTCATTTTAACTACTCTGTGGCATTCCATTAGAAACATACTCCAAAATTGATTTATTTATTTTCCAACTGATGGGCATTTACATTGTTTCCAATTATGCCCTGCTACAAAAAGGCCATATTTTTTTTGGTCTCCTTTTGGACATGTTGCAAACATTACTATTCCATGTAGGGATCCAGAGTACATTTTGTCCTAAGATTTCATCAAAATCTGCTAATCTGTTATTTACCGTCTGCCTTAGCCTACTGAAAGATAAGTGGTTGAATTTCTACATCAACATAATTTCTGTGCAATTTATTTATGAGCAATAGCTGTGTATTCACATGGGGTAATGTCAGTCAGTAGAACACTAATATAATAAGGGACATGGCCTACAAATATAAATATTTGAAAACTCAGTCTTTGAATGTAAGTCAGCATTTCTGATGGAATTTAAAACAAGATCTTTATATGCTTTATTTTTTTTTGAAATTCAGTTAAAATGTAAATATGTATTTAATATTGCAAAAAGATACATTTTAGAGTATTTATTGCTGAGTGAATATATAGTAGTTGTACAGACCAAAAGAAAGAACTTCCAAATTGTTAAATAAGGAGAAAGGTTGTTAATAAGGGAATTGAGAAAGCATGTTGGCTAACTATGGTAAGGGATCATATCCATTCTGAAACTAAAAACAATTTGAAGTTTAAATTAAATTAAAAAACAATTTAAAGTTTAAATAATAATGCAAGGAGATAAATGAAGATTCTTCTACCATCATTTTCATCTATATGGAATTCTTTGGTGAATTTGAGTCATAATACTTTAGTAGAATATAAGAATTATATTTAATGTTAATCATTCAATTCTACTTAGGCTATGAATCTTGCAAGAACAAGTCTCATTTTAGAATTTTATTTATTTATTTATTTATTTATTTATTTATTTATTATTTATATTTTAAGGATTTTATTTATTCATGAGAGAGGCAGAGACATAGGCAGAAGGAGAAGCAGACTCCCTTCGGGGAGCCTGATGCCAGAACCCAACCCCAGGACCCTGGAATCAAGCTCTGAGCCCAAGACAGAAGCTCAGCCACTGAGCCACCCAGGTGCTCCTAGAATTTTTTATATTTAAATGAGGATGTATACAAAGTAGAATGTCAACTTTGCCACTTTAAAATTTTCAATCAGGAAAAAAATGAATAATATTTGCAAGTAGGAAATTGTCCACAATGTGCAACACCTGTGATAATCCTCTTTGATTTAGTCATAATGAAGAAAATAATAGGAATAAAGAGAAGAAAGTATTAAAGGACTACACATTCCTTTATTCTTACTAGTCAATTTAATAAAAAAAGGTACACATTTATTCTTCACTAGTCAAACTCTATAAAACATATCAAACTCTGAAACCACAAACTTTATAAGAATGCTTTAAAAAAAAAAAAAAAAAAAAAAAAGAATGCTTTAAAAAGACAATCCTTTCAGTTTTGAGTATATAGAAGTTAAACATTTAAACAACCAAAAGTTTGTAGAAGTGATTGCTATGTGTTTCCAACTAGGGGAATATGAAATGTGGTAAAGAATCCTTTTCTTTTTTAATTGCTGATGCTCTAAATACTATGTATAAAGTTCTGAGTAGAGATCATTACTCACAGACTTTCCTATATTTTAATCTGTTAGGCATGAAAAAGTGAGTGATATTTTTAAATGTGCTAGTTTGTGTCTTGCACATCATACATTTGTACATCATTCTGGGATGGTGAGATTCAGCTTTGCCTGAACATTAATTTTTAATCATCAGCCATTTGGTATTTGGCCAAAATGTATAGTTGGTACATGCTAGAAACATCCAGGAATGGAATTTTACTAGACATTGCCAAATTACTCTCCTAGGTGACATTACCAACTTGCATTCCCCAAACTTAAAAGAGTTTCAGGTTCTTCAAATTGCCATCAGCACTTAGTATTGTAGAGCTTTTAAATTTTTAGTGACTTCATGAATGTGTAATAACATATTATTTTAGATTCAATTTTTATTTCTCAATTTCTATTAAGCATTTTTTTTTGGTTTGTTTACTGCCTACCCAAGGCTTCTTTAATGTGAAATTTTCTTTTTTTCTTCTTATTAATTTATAGGATACTTTTCTATAGAGTTTACATTTTTCTGTTACATATATTGTAAATATTTTCTAAAATAGCTCATCTTTTTACTTTGTTTATGGTGTGTTTTGCTATAGAGGCATTTAAAATATGTATGACGACTGGGAGTTGTTCAGGAAAATACAAGCCACTTAGATACTTTGAATTGCTAATATCTCATACAAGGAATAGATACATCTTTATTCCTATTATATTGAGGGGAAAATATAAGAAATGAAGACAGAATGAAGGTCAGAACCCCTGCTGGGCTTTTCAGGAAATCCTGGAATTCAGGGAAGTTGCTGCCTCTAAAACCACCTGCTAGCACCACACACCTGTCTGTGGTGCCATAGACAATAATGGCTTCTCCATCCATTCCACATCTTGGCTCTCACAGGATTACCTTTAACTGGCAGAATCTAAGTAGAGATCTTCGCTAACCAGAGTATGGGAAATACAGTTGCCAGGTTTTTAGTCCTTACACTTCAGGGAATTGCTTAGAAGGGCAGAGATGCTACTGACTATTGATAGATTTTTGCTTGTATTCTTGTTTTAGAAATCTTACTCCACCTTAAAGACATAGCTATCCTAGGCCCGGTTTTTTCTCTAAATATTTTAATGTTTTGATACTCACATATAAGTCTTCAATCCTCCAGAAATTAATTTTTATGTAAAGAGTAAATTAGTAGGTCTTTAGATATTTAAGTTCAAAATTTGTAAAGCTTTTGGAATGTCAAACTTATAAAAATGACAGTGACTATTCCGTCATTCTACTATGAAGAACTATCTAATATTGCCTATGTAACTGACAGATAATCAAGAAATATCTAATATTTTAGTTAGAATATCTTATATTACATAATGCAGCATTCACTAGTACTTCCTTTATTACCTGGTTAATTCCAAGTTTTAAAGAGTAAAGGAAATGCCAAATGCATCTGGTTAGTGCTTTATAGGACATAGAACCACATAGAATAAATATGTTGCTTCCTTGTAATTTACTTATTCTCTACTTGCATTTACATTAAATAATTATATCCAAAGAATAAAGTTAGAGTTAATAAGTCATCTGATTATTTTTCATGATTAACACTGCCAACAACATACTGGTAATTATATTAAAGAGTTTAAATAAAGATAATTTACTATGTATTTATAGGGTTAGTGCACAGGAGGCATCACAAATTAGCTAATGTCTTTCATTAATTTGGATATAAAATTTGAAATGGGCATGTTCCATGTGGATTATTGAATCATTTCAAGCAACAAGACTGGAAGGCCATAAGGGTCCAAATATAGCTGAACTTTTCCCTTGGGAAAATGAACATTTCTCCAACAGGCTTTTTAGTAAATTAACTGTGCAGAGGTGATAACAAGAGACCCACAAATAGTGTCTAATGGTTGGGCATCAGGGACATTTACCAGATCAGCTTTTGAGAAGACAATGCTATAATTCATCCAAAAAGGTGTGATTTAGTTCTGTAATGGATGGTTGTTTAAAATACTCAATTACTTTCTACTGAGTGAAAGTGGGATAACTACAAATGAATAGAGCTAAAAGAATCTGCAACAAAGCATAACTTCAAGAAATAAAATCTAAAGATTACACAAACAACATAAAAGACACTAGGTCCAAGTTAGTTCCTCATTGTAAGTTTAGCCAGTAAGAAACCTTTCTGAGTCTCAGGCATAAAATGACAAAAGTGTCTTTGGAAAGAATTGCATTTACTTTTTAAAATATCTTTTGCTTTTACATTTACATTAACAATTAAAAATAATAAATCTATGGAATTTCAAATATAAAATATCCCAAACTTGGGTTGGAGATAATGTAGTATGATGAGTAAGAGGCAGAGCCCTTCAGTCCAATTTCCATATCTGTACTTAATAGCTATGCGATCTTGGGCAAGTAGCAACACTCTTCTGAGCTTCGTTTTCCTTTTTTTCTAACTGAAGATAATAATACCTTCCTCATAAGTTTATGTCTTATAACTAGGAGATAGTAGATAAATGTTAGCTATTATTTTTTAACTCTAATAGTTAAAGATATGATAATGTTGAAAGGTTTCTCTGCATCTTTTAAATAAAACCCAAACCCTTCACTATAGTCCACCTCACTGCTGTCTAGCTTCCACTTTTTTCATTTTGTCCCATTTTCCTTGCTCATTCAGTTGTAGACACACAACTCAAGCTCAGGCCTCTCTTAAGCCTTTGCACAAAATGCTCTCTTTTTTTCTGGCACCCTCTGCCCACAGATCTGTGTGTGGTTGTACCTTCTTATAATTCCAATATCAACTCAAGGAATACCTCTTCTGAGATGGAGTCCCTGAACAAGCTAGCTATAGTAGCCCCGTCTCCTATACTATCTCTCCTATTGACCAGTTAGAAATTATTACTAAATGCAGTTCTCTCATCCTGTGTTCCTGTCTTTCTTTTCTGTCATTTCCCTCTAAAAAGTTAGCTCCATATGGGCAGGAACTTTGTATTATTCATTGTTCTCTTTATCCCCAGGGCATAAAACATTCCAGAAGGCAAAGACAAACTATGTTTCAATGAATAATTTCCACAAAAAAATGTAATTACAGTATAGGAATAAAAGAGAAGAAAAGACATATGACCAAAGAGAAATGGCATTTCTACAACTTGGTCTTCAGTGAGAAAAATTCAGTGTAAGACACCAGATTTACAAATGCCTTCTTGAAATGTGCATTGAGGGGCTGAGGAACTCTGGTTGGGGTATCCTATCAGGTTTTGCCGAGTTCTATTATAGAGTGATCCAGTGCAGAGTGATGTTTTAAGAAGGATACTATATTGATATTTTAGTTTCTGATCTGTTCTTCCAACTTTAGAAGGAGATAGTAATTTTCTCTCCCTTTACTCCCCTTCTCCCTCAAGGAAATGCAGCTATGCCTTTAGGGGTTGCAGGGAAATTGGCGACTAATTTGTGTTGTAAAATATGCCTCTCTATATCTTTTTGGGGTAAGTTTCAGATTTCTCCAGGGCAAGAATAGTTGATAGCCATTATTTTGAAAAGAATGGAAGAATAGCCTGACTCAATGAGGGAGTTAATTCTGAGAAGCTGAGTAGTGATTGATTCCCTAACGGTAGTTAAGATTTAACAAAGTTTTATCATGCCATTTTATTCTCAACCAGTGTAGCTATCTAGGATTCATTTTGTTTTTGTTCTTTTAAAAAAGATTTTATTTATTTATTCATGAGACACACACACAGGGAAAGGCAGAGACATAGGCAGAGGGCGAAGCAGGCTCCATGCAGGGAGCCTGATGTGGGGCTCAATCCTGGGACTCCAGGATCACACCTTGGACCAAAGGCAGGGGCTAAACTGCTGAGCCAACCAGGGATCCCTCATCTTTTGCCTTATATGAGAAAAACAAATCCCGGTTACTTAGGCTATGGTCAAGTTTTCCATTACCTGAAACCAAAAGCAACATCTCAACTACTGTTTCCACTGGTCCGTTTGCTACTCTTAATGATTCTATAATGAATGGGCCAATAAGACAGTTGAAATAAGGCTCAGTTGGTTAAGCATCTCCCTTCAGCCCAGGTCATGGTTGGGGGGTCCTGGGATGGAGCCTCTGCTCAGTGGGGAGTCTGCTTCTCCCTCTGCCCACCCTCCTTCTTATGATCTCTCTCTCTCTTTCTCATTCTCTTTGTCTTGAATAAATAAATAAAATTTAAAAAAAAGATAGTTGAAATAAAATGCACCTTAAAAAGTTCTGTCCTAAAATATTTCCTCATTTTTATCTCAGCCAAACGTGTTTCTCTCCAACCTAAAAATGAAAAAAACAAAAAACAAAAAACAAAAAACCAGGCAACCACACAAGTCAACAAAATAGACAATAGAAAGAGAGAGAATGACTATCATTAGATAGGATACACGTCGTTAGATAAGTGTGGTCATAAAAGGCCTGTTTGTGCTCACACTATAATTGTGAGGAGCTAGGCAAGTGTGATTTAATCCAAATTGGAATATTTGCTGTATTTGCCTTGAATGTGCTTAACATGGTCTTTCTAGTCCCTGTGCCTTTTCTCATCTTATTCTCTTTTTGCCTGGTATACACCACACCATTTCTTTTTGTGACCCACCAACACAACCTTGAATACCACCTCATTCGTGAATCCTTACTTGATCTGCCCAAGAGCCAATTTGTGTCTCTAATTCTTCCCTTTCTGTCTTTAATTCTCATGATGGGAATCCTGGGAACCCTCTATGTCACAAAAGGTTCTCTCAGATGTTTCAGAGGCAAAGTTCGGATAATTATAAGGAGGAACACAACACAGAATGGCAGGGTGGAATTAGATTTAGAAATCACCAGATACAAGGATTCATACACAAAAACATGGGCCGTTACATTTTTCCTCATGTTTGGGCACCTTAGCAAATTCTCTTATGTTCAAAAATTAATTACTATCTCTATGGAGTTTATGAATATTTAAAATATGTGCCCTTGTAGAATCTTCTTCTACAACACAAAAGCATTTTATAAAATCAGTATTCAGACCGCACATTAATTTACTAAGATATGTGAAGAGATGCAACTGAAGTAAAACTGACTAAAGACATTACGAGAGGAAATGGCCCCCTGAAGAAGCATGCATAATATGCTTGCAAAAAAGTGTAAAGATAGTACAGTGTGATACTGTACTGTTAAATTAGTTGAGAACATAAACTACTGCAAAAGAAATGTTAAAAAGTAAGCTAACTCTGCCTAAAGGAGTCAGGGTAAGCACTAGTGGGGAAATATCAAAGATGAGTCTTAAAGTTCAAAGGCTCAGTGGATGCTTCAGTTGGGGGCACACCAATAACAATTGTTAACCTGGAAGGGAAAGCAGCCTGGCACAAGTGCTATGGCTGGAAATGAAAACATATTTGGAGGATGGGAATAAATTTTTGTCAAAGCTAGAAATTTGTGATTAGCTATTAAGGTAATTTCAGATATGTAGAAAGATTGCCATTGTCAGAATCAGAAGTAACACCTTGGAACAATTACAATTAATGACAGATGTGTTACTACTTCCAAGACCCTCTCCAAAAGGGGTTCAGAATACAGCTGTTGTTTCAGAAAATCAGGGAACCCTTCACTGACCTGGTGATATCCACAGACAACTTGGAAGTAGGCTATATATTTTGGTTCCAGATCTGAGATGGAAACATTTAGGTTTTAGTCCTGGGACTAAAAAAAATATTAATAGATATTTATAGATGTATATCTACCCTTTTAAAAAAATAATTGCTTTTATATTCTCTTTCCAATTCCATCTCTCCATCTCCATAATGACACACATTCTATAATGAACAACCAGAGTCATTAAGAAGAGTGATTTCAAATATTTCCTTTTTAAGATGTCCTTTTTGACATGTGGGAGCTCATACCAATGACAATAAAGTCAATGATTTCACTTGTTCCAGACACTTACCACCCCACACAATTTTAAATGCAGGTATGTCCTACAATGTCTAGTTTCTTTGCATCAAAAATCTCAAGTTACACAGAATTTAAATATCTGGAAAGGAAATCTAGTTTTTTTTTTTTTTTCCTATGAAACCCATTAACATTTTAGACGAGGAGAAATGCAAAACGATGCAGAGCAAAGGGAGATCATTATGTAAACATTGAGCCATGACTTGAAAAATGTCAGCAACTCTGTTAGAAGACAGAGTGGAAGAGAAAAGCAGACTTAAAAAAATGTGCCCTTCTGAGCAGATCACACCAATTATATTTGAGCACAGGTCTCAATACTATTACTTTTAAAATATCACATAGTAATAATATCTGTAAACACAACTTGCTTGGATTTTCATTTGTCTTTGGAAGTAGTTCATAAAAAATGCATTGTACACAATAGTTCTCAGGATTTAAAAATATGAATTCAACATCCATTTTGTTAATTTAGGTTTTGTTATGTTAATGATGTAACAATTCTAGCACAGGTAGAAAAAAGCCTTGAAATAAACAGGGAGCAAGAGTAATCTCTTAGTTATATAAATCAGATTTTTAAATATAATACAATTTTAGCATAATATACTCTTTTGTCTTCTAGTTCTCATACCATTAAGAAAGAACATTTTCATAAACAATACTTTGACTCAAATTCTCTTTAAGATTTCATGTGAATATCTTTCTAATTTCCTAGTTTCTGTAATAGTTTCCATCCATTTGACTTCTTGAGAAAACTATAGGGGTCATTAGATTTTTTTCAAATATTCTAAAAGTAAAGATTTCTGAATATTGCTACTTAATTTATTTTGCTAAATTTAAATGAATAGTCTGAACTTCCAAGAAATGATTTGATCTGATTACAAATTTATTTTACACACAGTCAGTAACCATCCCAGTTTTACATGAGCTCTACTTTCTTAGTGGACTATCTTAAGAGTAAAAACTCAATAAATATATTACCTGAATATAATTTATTGTTGAATGATGTAATTGGTCTGTTTCTTATGGCACTGGTAAAATAAATTCATTTTATTTACATAACAATTGATATAATCCACCAATTTATGGTTCTCAGTCTTTTTTTTTTTTAAGATTTTATTTATTTATTCATGAGAGAGACACACACACAGAGAGGCAGAGACACAGGCAGAGGGAGAAGCAGGCCCCACGCAGGGAGCCCATTGTGGGACTCGATCTCGGGTCTCCAGGATCACACCCTGGGCGGAAGGCAGCACCAAACCTCGGAGTCACCAGGGTTGCCTCATGGTTCTCAGACTTTGAATTCTACTTATTTAATTATCAGAATAGCCAGCTGGAGTGTAATGCAATATCTGTGTATGAATTTATTTTTAATAAAGCAATTCAACACAAAAGCAAAACAAAATAAAAACTTAATTCTAATGTAAACTCATCTGAAACCATCCAGTTATCCTTAATGACTGTCCAACATATAGCTACCACACATTGCAAGCATGGAATTTCCATCTATTGAAGAAATTGATTATATTTTTAAAATATTGGATGAGGAGAATACTTTTATTTTAAAAATACATAAATAAATGACTTAATCATTCTGAACCTTAGTTGTTTCAACTATGAAACTGCAATAGTTACAATACCTGTAATTTATGGAATTGTCGTTAAGGTCATATAAAATCATATGTAAAAGGTAGTTCTAAACTTCAGATTCATGATCAATAGTTGGGTGTTACTTTACCTGGTAAATTGCAATTATTTAATAAGTACTCAGCCACAGTGTTTGGTCACTTTTTTCTTCCCAAATACTTACTGGTATAGACAAGTTGAAAACCTTCATCTGTCCCTTCAGAATCAGAATTAAATTCTAGCCAGAGCTGATTTGAAGTACTGCTAAGTGTCAATCCTCGCATAGATGCACCAGTAAATGCACCTAATAGATGAGTCGTTTTATCTTTTCCATCATAAATCTGCAAAATATTATTAAAAATGTAAACGTGCCAATAATAACCAATTCAAATCATGTGTTTGTATTTATGAAAAAAGGAAATTATCATACTCCTCCTAAATCAGATCACTCATGTCCCCCAAGGACAATTACTGTATTAATTCCTATATATATCAAGACAAGAAAGTTAGAATCCGCATGGATAATTTTCAAATTCCAAGCTAAGTATACCATAAGTACTCATATCATACAACTTTTGATCTTATAAAAATAATGCTTTTTTATGACAGGTGTTAAAAATTGAAAATATCTACAAATAGCTGATTTTCAAGGTTAGTTGGTATTTTTCTGAAACCTGCTTTAGGGGGTCAAATACTTGTTTTTCTAATAACATAATTAAAAATTAAATAATTAGAAAAAATTAATATAAACATACTTGCTTCTTTCGCAACTTCTATAATTCATCTACTTCCTTTAACTTAACCATTTTCAACATGTAAAAAATATTAAATGAGTAACAAATGTTTTTAAAAACTAATTTAACAAGACAAAAATATACAAAACAAAATTTATAAGCTCTCAAACATCCCTGTGTTATTCTCATTCTTCTGAGGTATAACTTCTCATTATATTCTAATTTGCTTTTCTTTTATCAGTCATTATAGACATCTCTCCAAGTCAGTAGATACAAATCCTGCCTTTTGAGAGCTGTGCAATATTTCACACAGTTACATTACCACAACTATCATTCCCATATTAATGATTTTGAGTTTTTTGTTACTAAGAGAAATACTGAAATAAATACCTTTTACATATAACTCACCTTTTTTTAATAATACTCGTATTTTCATAAGAAAGTTTTCAATATATGGGATTTTTGAGCTAACATGTTCATATGTAGCCAGATCATTCCCAAAAAGTGTATAGAAATTAAATGGAAGATTTACCAAACATTTCCTGATACCATCTTTTTGCCCTTAAGGCATGTACTTTCAATGGGATACTTATTCCCCACTCCCCCAAGGCAGTGAAAATTGGTTCTTGCATGTGATAAAGTCTTATATTACACTAATTAGTCTTTTATTAATTAATAATAATTATTATAAATAATTATTTATTATTAATTACAACGATTAGTAGTGCTACAAGATTACGCTATCTGACCAATTTTATCCATAGTATTTAGTTTTATAGGGTTGGGAGCTCATTAGGTGAGTGATAATGAATAGAAAAAGTTGAGAAATGCTGCCCAAAAGTTATTTATCTCCTGCATGAAACTGCATTACTTCTAACCTGGTGTTAGTGTCAAAATTATATTGTTGAACTCCTAATCCAGTGACCTTGCCATTGCATCAGTGATCCCCAAAAGTGGGATTCATCATGTCCATGTCATATAAGAGAAAGCAGTTACATGGTACACAATGGAACTTTCCATTATTATTATATTAACCTGCATGGTAGACTTTCTTTGGGCTAAATTTTTGGGTTCAATTTGATAATCCACATAGAAATTTTTTATAATTAACAAATGAAAATTCATGCACAATTTTTATGTATTTCTTCTTTTTTCCATTTATCTTTATCAGGTTTTAGTAATCAATTTATGTTAACTTCATAAAACAGACTGGGAAAATCTCACTATATTTCTTTTTTTTTTTTTTTTTTTTTTTATGATAGTCATACAGAGAGAGAGAGAGGCAGAGACACAGGCAGAGGGAGAAGCAGGCTCCATGCACCGGGAGCCTGATGTGGGATTCGATCCCGGGTCTCCAGGATTGCGCTCTGGGCCAAAGGCAGGCGCCAAACCGCTGCGCCACCCAGGGATCCCTCTCACTATATTTCTAATATCTGGATTATCCAAATAAAATGAGACTTTTTATTTATAGGCTTAAGATTTTTTCAATTCAAGAAAATATCTTTGGGTTTTCATTTTTTAAATACTTCTTGTCTAGTTTATCCTTTTATTTTCTACCTAGAATGTCTATTATCTTGTATTGTTTTTAAACCTGTATTGTGATACTCCTATATTTTCTCTTCTCATCTGTCTTTCCCACTGTAGTATAAAAAACTCTTCTATTGGATCTTCCACAGGAATAATTAGAGTTTCAGCAGTGACTAATCTCTTTTTAGGGCTTCTAGCAAAATCTTAAATTTTAAAATCATTGATCAAGTTCTAGAAAGTCTCTCCTCTCTCTTTCTCTTCACACTCTAATTGCATTATCTTAAGATTTACACAAAAGTTTAAATTAATTTTCAAATTTCTCTTAGTACTTCCACAGTTGAATTTAATGCATACCCCCTGTTCTATGCATTTAATTTGGTCTTTCTTCCCTCCAATTACTGAATTCCCCTTAAATATGTATCTATGTACCCTTAGATATTTACAGGATTATATTTATTATTGATATAGGATTTAAGTGTTATCAAGACTACAGATAAAATTTTATTTAACATGCTGTGAAAATATAACTTGTACTCAAGGCCCTTGGGGTCCTCTTTGAACCACATTACCCTATGCCTTTTCTTTTTTTTTTTTTTTTAATTTTTTTTTTTTATTTTTTTTTTTATGATAGTCACATCAGAGAGAGAGAGAGAGAGAGGCAGAGACACAGGCAGAGGGAGAAGCAGGCAGGCTCCATGCACCGGGAGCCCGACGTGGGATTCGATCCCAGGTCTCCAGGATCGCGCCCTGGGCCAAAGGCAGGTGCTAAACCGCTGTACCACCCAGGGATCCCCCCTATGCCTTTTCTGAAAGTAATTCTGAAGTCTCTATTACCAGGACCTTCTGCTCTTTCCCTTTGTGATTGAGGGAATCAGCAGCTTCCTATGTGCCTACAGGCTCCACTAGTTTATTTATCGTATTAGGACAGAGAGGGAGTAGAAATAGAGGGGTGGGCAGATTTGAGGGCTAAACTCAAGCCAACATGGTCATGGAATTCCTAAAAGAAAACATTTTACTATTCTCCTTTCTTTGAAAAGTCTTTCTGTCAACTAAAACACAACAACAAGAACAACAAGAACAACAAAAGTAGGTTGACTGTTTAAGAGGATTTGCACTAGGTAGAGAGCTCCTTGGACAAACTTCCTAATATTATAGGGAGAACCTTGAGTCGCACTGATGGCACTTACCAGACAAATAAGTTTCTGTTTTAGTTATCAGCAAGAAGTTATTTATCTTCAACAAAGCTGAACCAAATGTTGAGGTTTGTTAGCTCGGGAATTTTATTGTTTAATTACAAGAGTCAACTTTCTATTTCTTAAGAATAGTAATGGTAAAAACCAGTAGTAATTCAGAGACAAGGCAACACTTGCTAGAAAACAGACTTTTCTGTTTGTGAGTTTCAAATGTTCATTATTCTCAGAAGCTGCTTCTGAACACGTTTATTTTATAACTCTACATATGACATAGTTCATAATTTCTAAGTTGAGAGCTATACACTTACAACCAAATCATTTAACTTGCAGATCCAGTGGCTCTTATTTGTGGCTAATACTGCCTAGGTAATGCCAAAGAATATTTTCCTTTTATTTTCCTTACTTTTCACCAGCACATAATTTCATTCTTATGTTATATAAATCATTGTTTCTTGGATTCAACTAGTTTTCTGCTTTTATATGTGGATAAACTTCATTTGTCAAAAATAGCCAAATAAATAATTAATTGATGCAAATGAGTAAACAGAAATTGGTTCTTGAATTCTCTTTCTAATTTTTTTAAAAGTCTCTCCTAATGTTTTTCTTAAATTTTCAATGGTAATAAAAGAAAAGTTGAATCATAAGTGAAACCCTCACTTTACACTTGAAAATCATTTGTATATAACTTAATGTTTAGAAAGTACCAAAATTCAACTGACTTAGTTCTATGCACTGGATTAGGTACTGGGAATACAATTGGAAAAAAGAAAGACATCATTCTTAACCTGAAGGAGATTTAAAGAATATTGTTTGTCCCAAGAGAAACATTTATATTATTTTTTAAGCTAGAAGAATACTTTTTTCTTTAAAAAAAAAAAAAAACTGTCTTTAAGATATCATTTGAAAACTAATCATTGAAAGAAAAAGCATTAAAAAAAGAAAAAGCATTAAAAGGGCTGATACTATATATATATATATATATATATATATATATATATATATATATATATATATAAAATCTTAAGCCCAGCAAAGAGGATCTAATTCAGCACCCACACTCAATAACTACAGCTTATTTAACAATGTAAAGTCAAAAGGCAGAAAACAAATAACACAGAAATACCACTATCATCATAAAAGTAAAATGAAGTGTGATAATTCAACTATGAATTTTTAGAAGCTTGTATAAAGTTATTAAATCAAGATGAAAAGCAAGTTTTGATTAGCAAGACTTCAAAGGGAGAGTTTTATAGTAATGATCAAGCCAATGCTATTTAATTTGTGAATAAAATCCTTCAAATGTATTCAAGGACGTATGGAAGCATAATGGCAACAAGAAATGACAAAGCAATGTAGTCAAAGGCAAATTACTTTGGAAGTAGATATGGATGCAAGTACATAAATAAGAAAATACAACCATCAAAATGTACATTTCATTTAAAAGCAAATGTACACGGACATTAGGTGGCTCAGTCGGTTAAACATCTGCCTTTGGCTCAGGTCATGATCTTGGAGTCCTGGTATCAAGTCCAGCATCAGGCTCCTGGCTCACTGGGGAGTCTGCTTCTTCCTCTCCTTCTCCTCTTCCCTCCATGCTACCTCTCTCTCTCTCTCTCTCTCTCTCTCTCTTTCAAATAGATGAATACAATCTTTTTTAAAAAGAATAAATTTATAGTACAGAGTGATTATACTAGGTCTTACCCATAGAACTTTTATTTGAGATCATTACTTTTCATATTTCTGTTCTGATTAAAGTCAGGATCTTTAAGTATGCTTTTATTTGGAGCTCTTTTCTTTTTTTCAGTTTATTATTATTATTTTCAGCACAGGTCTTATATCCATTTGTTTTCCAAAATTTACAAATCTAAAAAAGAATACAGTAACTGAATCTTTATTATATTTTTTTGTGTTAGAAATGAGAGGATTCTGGTATTCCCCGCCGAAATATTCTGTTACTTAGCACCTAATTCAGATACTGAAGACTCACTTTAACGTCAAATTTAGAATTTCAGGTTTATTTAACAATTAATATCATGAAAGCCATTGAGGGCTTTTGTAACATTAATGAAACTCTGATGAGGCTCACATTCGTCAAATGGTTGTCATTAACCTGGTAATCTTATAATAGAACAGACTAGAACTTAATGTTGCCGTGTTTCAGTTATCAAACCTTTGATAATGGATCAGGGCCTGAAATTAATTTTGTTGTACAGACCCTCCTAGATCTGGAAGGTCAAATCCTGTTATAATGAACTGCTTATCAACACTCAAAACTGTGGGTTTTGTTTATAATAAATGCATGATTAGAAGGCATATTCTCAGTCATTCCTCTAATGAATTAGCAAGTCAGATGTTATCTGAAACCAAGAACAAAAAGTACATAGAAAATAAAGTCAAAAGAGAAAAATCATATACGTACATATCCATAATCATACACACCTGCAAATTATTCCTGTTCATGGATATTAGAATTTTCATTTCTGCTGCTTGTTTTATAAATTGATTTGGAAATTTAAATAAATAATTTTTCAAATAAGGTGAGTGAAATGTCAAAGTTTGAATTAAAAAAATTGTTTTACAATGCCTTATCAAAAAGGACAATGTTCCAAACTTTATGCTCTCTGAAATAAAATGAAACAGAACAACAGAGAACTTTTGTTCATACTAAAATATTTATGTCTTTGAAATAATTGTGTAATGCGTACTCAATTATAAGAGCTAATATATTTTAGTGAAGGAGTTTGAGACATGATGCAGAGTGAGCTTTTCAGGAGTTTAAGCTCTGATAATATAACAGAGTTGAAGTTCCAATTCTACCTTTAAAGCTGTATGGCCTGTCACAAATCATTTCACTCCTGTTATCCTCAGTATGGGAAAGAATGAAGGATTTTATGCGGCCTAATATAGCACTCATAACAAATAAATATTTAGAGAGTGTTTTTGAAGGAAGAGATAATAAAGGATTACCAGTGAACAAGCAAAGCTGGCAGATATGTGTGGTGGACCTATGAGATCTCCAGTATGCTAGGAAATGTTTAACAACCAGCTTTCAAACAAATAGAATTAGTGGATGTATATACACACACATTTAAAAAAAAAACTTTTATTTTTTTATTTACATAAAGAGAGGTTGGAAAACTTTTTCTGAAAAAGAATTAGAAGATATTTTAGACTCTTTGGGGGATAATATCTCTGTCATAACTACTCAATACTGCCACTGTAGTACAAAATCAGGTACAGATAATATGTAAATAAATGAACATGAATTCTCTTAGTAAAATTTTATTTATAGAGATAGGTGTCAAGACCAGTTTGGCCCATAGAGTGTTTGGGAATCCCTGCTTGCAACTTACAAACAGCAAAAAAATATACAATAGTCATTACTTACAAACAGCAAAAAAATATACAATATCATTACTGCATATTCCATAGAGCTAATTGATTCTTATAGTATAGTTTCAGTGTTTTTTTTTTTTTTTGCCAAATTTTTGTGTCTGCAACTTATAATTGCAACTGACAAACAAGAGTGGTTCCTAAATGAATATTGCTTGATTTTTTTATGTTAACAAGATCAAAGTAAAGCAAAGTTAAAATAATGTTATATTAGAAAATCATATCTGTAAATGACGGGAGCAACTTCTTGGCTAAATTGAGTATTAGTCTTTAATTCTAGAAAATAAATACTCTCTAAAAAATAAATATTCTCAATATTTTTGTGTTATTCACAACAGAATGGCTACAGACACAATCCATTCTTAAACTCAAGTATAGATGATAAGTAAAGCAATAGATCAAGTCAAGATCTGTAGTGTTCGTCATTTTCTGCAGTGTGATTTCTCCTTAGTATTGCTGATATCAAGCTATCAATGTGACATCTCTGTATGCAGAGCTGGGAAAGGATGGACATTCTGCACAGTATTTCCACCATAGAGATATAATATACATAAATCATCTAAAAATATAGTAATAATAAAAGTAACAAAATAATCAGGAAATTAAAAGTTGTATTTGTTACCTTTGTTTTTAATATAACTTAATTATAATTGTAATATAATTTAATTTATTTTTTAATAGTGGCTATGTTTAACAACCAGTTCACAAAATTACTAACAATTTACCAGTAGGTTCTCACAAGAAGTATTCCAAAGACTAGCACATTGGTTAGGAAATATGCTTGAAAATAATACATCTTAAAAAAAAAACATTTTAATAACTTCTTGATCATACTGCTAAAAGAATGGTATTAGTGTTACTAATCAAATCCTTCAACTATCTAGTTTCTCATAAATGTGACAATTCTCTTAACTCTTTCTTTCAGACTCTCAAAACCAGTATTAAGTTATTTTACTGACTCTTCTCCATTATCATCCATTCTGTTTACATTTTGCATAAGATATAGGTCTTTAAACTACACAATACTGAGTGTGGTCAAAAGATTGTCTTGAATTTTGTCCCTGCTACATTCCCTTATCTAAACATAGTGCTTAATCTTTTTCTGAAAAGAAAAACAAACATTACAACAACAAAACAGAGATAATATTTCTGATTGCTATTCAGCTTTTGTCTTATTAGGCTGACAAGGCCAATTACTCATTGTTCCTTGTTTAGAGTGTTCATATAATAAATACCTCCTATAAATTTTAATTGAAATAACTAATTAAATTACATATTTTGAGTGAGGTTTTAGAAGTTTAGTATTCTTGCCCATTGAAAGGAACAACACCAAGGGAAGTTATATTCATAATTCCCAAACCTGGTGGTTATCAGAGAATCTGGAGAGCTTCATAAAAATCCACAGTTCCAGGTACAGACCAAATAAAACAAGTTGTCCCCAGATCTGCTGAATCACAAAATCTGGTAGTGGTGCCAGGAATAAACTACCTAGTGGAGTCAAATGATTAGCTACATTTGATATCAACTTTATTAGTGTGGTTGTATAAAAATAAAGTAGTTTATAGAAAGAGGAGAGAGGGAGAAAGAATGGATAGGTAACTGAGCAGGCATCAACCTGGATGGTGAGCTCTTAGAAAGTGTGTGTGTGTGTGTGTGTGTGTGTGTGGCTATAGATAAAGTTAATACACACCCATGCTTTTATTATTGCTGTTTTAGTTTCAGTCAGCTCTTAAATTCTCTCAGTCAAGGGGCAGAGGGTCCTACTGTAGACATTTGTTTTACCTATTTCCTAGTCTGAATGGAGGAAGAGCTGACTGCACTAGACAACATTACACCTAGTGTAATGTTGGAAAATGCTGAGATAGGGATGGGCTCTTATGGAATGGTTTGCAGTGAGGCAAATGACCCTGAGCTCCTTAGACTTGGAAAATGAATCTTCTGTCCTTTGGAGAGCACATCTCTCTACTTGGGAATATCTAACTGTGCCTGTGTCAGTAGGTATTTTTGAACTAGTGGTCCATTAGATTAATAGAAAGAATAAGACAATATACAAGCATCTTACATCTTAAACTGGTGGAGAAATCATGAAGAAAGATTTAGAGGTTAAAGTCCATCCCCAACTGTCTCTATACAGTGGCTTGCTGAAGTTATTTTGAAATAATAATTCAGAATAAACCCCAGGGAAGATTATCAGCAACAGGGGGTGTTTCTATTGTAATATTTAGTACATAATATTTTCAACTTTGGGAAACGTGTCTTTATTCTGGGAAAGTTACAAATATCTTAATTGTTGGGGATATACATTTCCATCCTGTTGCTCATGAAAGAAAAATCCTTATTTATTTAAAAATCATTTTTTAAAGGGCCCTGAATTGAATTTTTCTGCCTTTCTTCGTCTCTCACCATCCCATGCACTCAACCATTCTCAGGGTAACACAGGCAACAAGTGAATGTTACCTTACTCCAAAGAAGCAGGAGATTAGTCAGAAATCACTCTGAGGAACACATTAGGGCTATTTTTCTATTTTTAAAAAGATTATTTATTTATTTATTTACTTATTTGAGAGAGAGTGAGGGAGAGAGAGAGAGAATGAGAGGGAGAAGGGTTAGTGGGAGAAGCAGACTCCCTGCTGGTGGGAAGCCCAATGTGGGCTCGGACTTGAGACTCTAGGATCATGACCTGAGCAGAAGGCAGATGCTTAACTGACTGAAACACTCAGGTGCTCCTACAGCTATTTTTCTAAAGGCATCATCTCCTATCTCAAATGAATTTTCCAATTAATAGACATCACTCGGCATGGAAAAGTAATAGATACTTTTCAGGCATCACAGAGAGTAAAGAAATATTTTAGGAAGAATGGTGGTGGTGTGGGGAAGCACTTCTTTACTATTAACTGATAACCATATGTTTATTATTGTTGTGCCATACAGGTTAGTAGCTAGTCTGTATCTTGATATATTTTTCCCCATACATAGCCTGAGAAAAGAATAAGCATTGGTTCACTTCTATGTTTAGGCATCCCATTAATCTTAATGCTGACTCTAAGTCAGCAAATAAAACTTATTTTAACAAGAAAACCCAAACAATGATCTGTAGGTTAAAGAGATTATAAAGTGAATTTCTGTTGCCTGTTGGGGGAAAGTGCAAAAAACAGGAATGGTCCTAAATTAACAATAATATTGTTTACATTTAGGGAAATTTCCCACGTCTATACAAACCCCAAAGCACACACTCCTGTGTTAGAGAACCATCAATTATCATCAAAATTATATTCTTTTCAAGAGAAAAAAATAACCAACACTCTTAAAATCACTGCTAAGCAAGGATCCTCTACCCTTGCCAATCTGAGATGTCACATTTTTTTTTAAGATTGTGAAAACAGAATTATGTTGAATTTCTTACCAGGTAAGGAAATCTTGATGAGTAGGGAAATTTATGCAATCATCTTAAAAATATATAAATTTGATGTTTACAGAAGGATTTATTTTTATTCTACTTCTTCATATAAATTATATTTACTAAAACACTTTGCAAAATATGAATCAGCAAGTATGGAAATATTTATTTTCCTAAAATTGTATCTATTAAAAAGGTGGGACCTTTGCCTATTTCAACTTTTTAGAATAAGTTTACAAATTCTACTCCAAATGTTTATTAATCATCTTAATATTTGAAAAGATTTATTGATTTATTGATTTTAGAGCGAGAGAACGTGAGAAGAAGGGGCAGAGGGAAAGAGAGAGAGAATCTCAAGCAGACCACACTCTGAGCATGATGTCTGATGATGGGGAGTTAGATCTCATGACCCTGAGATCATGGCCTGAGCTGAAACCAAGAGTCATATGCTTAACCGGCTGTGCCACCCAGGTGCTCCACTAAACATTTATTATTAACAAAATATATTTTTCTCAATAATTTATAGATAGGAAGTAATTCATTTTATGTATTTATAAAATATAACATTTTTGTAGTCATAAATGCAAAAAAAAATCCATGTTATCAACAGAGATAACCAAATTATTTAATGTATACCAAAACAGAAATAAATCATCACTATATTTCTTACAGAAATAACCATTCCTGTGTTAATTATATTTTAAATACATGTCTCCTTGGAGATTAGAAGATATTTGGCTTGAAAATGTTATTTTGGTGTTACTGAAACATTAAAATTTATGTACCATAAAATAAAAATGAATATATTATAAATGGACATTGGAAACAAAACATTTATCTCAATGAAAATGATCATAGGAAAATGGGAAACGACGTATAATTGAAATCTATGATTGGCAGAATCAACTTACGTTTGATCATACATATATATACACATTTATATATATTCATATATACTGAATGACTAAAAATGATCAAAATACAAGTATTTCTGAGTCCACCTACCTTAAGAACATCTCCTTGTGCTAAATGAAATGTTCTGGCTGAAATATTGATTCCCTTTCCTGCTTGAACCTGAATACTATAAATGCATTCATGGTTGTTTTCATAGTTGAGTGGATAATTTGGAGAAAGCAAAATTCCTTCATTATTTGTTGCAGATGCACCACATTCAGCTGCAGATAAAACAGAATATTGAAGTACAGTTTAATAGAAAGCATTATCATTTGCAAGTAATGTAATGTATGGAAGTGTTAATGCATTTTACTCTAACTAGAACCTAACAGGAAAATAATGTACAGAATGGCTGTGTGTTGTAGATGACTCATTCCCTCTCAAATAATACATGGGAAGAAGGAAAAACTGTCCATGGACAGGACATTTGTACATAAATGGAAATATACAATAGCTTCAGTCATTTCCTCTTGCCCCAAAGATGAAAGGATAGGATGGAAAAGGATGGCAGCCCAAGATTTTCAGGATGTATTTTTAGTTTGTAGGTTTCTGATTAAATTCATAATTTATATCGTTTAAAGTCTAAAAGAAAGGTAAAGTGATCAATTTTATTTTAGAATGATTTTTATTCGATCTTTTTAGTTTTATCTTTTCTTGAATTTGACCCCTCTTCCTCCCAATAGTCAGTTTTCCCCTGATCCAAGAACCTCAGGAACAAAAGGGAAATAAATACTACATCGCCTTTGAAAACTGATATAATGGGTAAAATCTGCTAACCAGCAATTGTAACAAACTGGATACTTTTGGAAAATGTATCACATTTCCCAGTTTAAGCAACAAAGTAATTTAAGGGGTTCTCATAATCAGTATATGGTTACTGATGACCCTCTGGATTAATCTAGGAAAATTTAATGATGGAATTTCTCAATTTTTTTTTCAAATTTAACTTTAATTTATACTTTAAAAAGCGTGTGGCAATAGTACAAAATCAAACAAGTTTTTATAAATTCCGAAACATATTCCTTATGTCTCAGAAATTCAATGAGTTCAGTTTTCTATCAGATCTAATAACTTGCTTCATATTATCATACCATAAGCCAAGGGAAGTTACATTTTTCAAAGTTTTAACTTATCAAGAAAATTAAGCAAATCATTATGTTCCAGAAATAAGATTTTTAAAATAATTATTCATGAGAATAATCATAGGAGGTATAAAACAAGGTAAAATATAATGAATTGCTTTTAACTTTTAAATGCAATGTTTAATGCTTAAACATTAACAAAACTAAGGCAAAAGAAGAAAGCCTAATGAGAAAATGAAAATGATCAAAATGAAGCAGTCAGGATAATAACAACATAGTGTGAAATAATAATAAAAACCAATGATGTGTTGCTAACAATTAACCAGTCACATGAACAACTGCCACACAATTGAGTTCCACTAAGTTCCTTTTAAAGTAGAAGAAAAAAAAAACCTCAAAAACTCCCAATATTGATTTAAATTGTTTTCATTTTAATGTAACGTAACCATGTGCAAACATAAAATAAGTCCTTGTGCTCTTAGCTGTACACAATTATAATACCAAAACATGTTTTAAAATATAAGACTAAAACAGTAAAATCTAAAATAGCAACATGTATCTAATGTGACATAAGATTTCATTTTCCTGAAATTAAATTGCCCTTGGCAGTGTGGATAAGGAGCCGGCTGCTAGCATACAGGCATTTGGAGTTTGCTATGCCTTTAAGTACACGAGGCTATGTAATGATTCAATTCTCTCTTATCTTATCCCTCTTTATACTGCTGAGAAACTTTCATCTGTGTGGTCCAGTATGATGCCACATGGCCTTCCCTTAGTGCCAGAGAATAATTTATATTTTAAATCTGACTCACTTCCTTCTTACTAGTTTATTTGAATCTAGGTATACTCGCGAGGAATAAAGACAAATTATCAGACCACCTGGATGACGCAGAATACACGTGTATTTTTTATCAGTTAGATTATTTTTAGAGAATACACCCAGCTTCAACTGATATAGAATCATGGAGTTCTGAGAATATATTCTTTGATGCCAGCTTCTGAAACACCAATGCCCTGATGAAGAGCTCAGGCTTTTCAGAGATTTAGTTTTCAGAATTAAGTTCTATATTCTACCTATATATATGGCTTCGGCAAGCTATTTATTCTCTCTAAGCTTGAATAGTGCCATTATTACTGTGAAAATAATAATACCCACCTCAAAGAGATGCTTCGTTTGTATGCATGAATTGATAATATATGCAGAATATACATGTTGAGCATTTAGCTCAGTGCTGACATACAATAAATGCTCAAAAATTAAAACTGTCATTATGAATATTTAGGTGTAAATACTAAGGATAGCATTCTGCTCCACATACAGAAAAAGAGTTTTAGGATACTTACATTGTCCCCGGTGTGACTATCCAGGTGCACAAAGACATTTATGTATGTAAAAAGCCAGAGGACTCTTCATAATTTTGGAGAATTACTTATAATATTAAAATTATTTTAGTAACTTGTATGAACTGAACAAAACAAAAATTAGCCCTCCCAAGCAAAGCAATAAATTACTTCATTACCCTGGAAAATTCACTAATAATTTATTGCTAAGTTCTTAACATTTGAATAGAAGGTAGGTGCTTTCTCCCATAAATATTGTTGGGTCTATATTGTATTATTTATTTATTTATTTGTTTGTTTGTTTTATATTGTATGATTTAATGGAGATTTGCTTTTATATGAAAAATAACCTGCTTCTGTTGCATTTTAGTATTTCGGTTGGCTTAAATGGCTATAAATGATTTTCTAGTTGCTGAAATAAAATCAGGGCTTAAACCAGAATGGAAGTCTTAAGGAAGAACATTTGGATTAAGTTAGTACCTTTTGCATTTAATCATGACTAAGCATAAATTATGGGGCCCGGAGTAAAATGAAAGCACACTGCCCCTTGTTAAAATTGTACTGAGCATTTCAATAAAGCATTAACACAAGCCTAGGGCCCTTCTTAGCATAGATCTCTGTCACACACATGAAGCCAATTCTGCATATTTTCCCTCACAACTCTGCAAGGTAAAACGTACTGTCTCTAATTTTATAGATGAAGACTCCAAAGTGAGCTTTCTTGCTAAATTCAAACAGTGTGTATCAGAGCTGGGATTTACATTGGAATTTACACCTGCCATTGCCCATGGTGTTAAAATAAAAAAAAAAAAATACAATTTCTCTTTCAGATCAAAATGTTTCTTTAGTGTGACAGGAGGTAATATTAATAATTATGCCACACAACAGGTGCAGATTGAAGCTATGCTAGATAAACTTGTATGCAAGGTCATTTTTTTCTTTATTTTTTTCTTTTATTTTTCTTTTTTTCTTTATTTTTATAAACTTGTATGCAAGGTCATTTTCTTTATTTTGGAACACACACTGTTCCATTAAAAACTAAGAATTATTTTCTATGGTCTGGGGTATGTCCTGGAGGTCAGAACGTATTCACCCCACTTATAAATTATAAGAAATAATTATTAATGTTCAGAATGACTGTCTCATTTTAAGGGAAGATCTTGAAATGTAAAAAATGAGACTCAATTCAGAATGGTCCACTTACACATATAGGAAAATGAACAGATCTATTTTTTTTTTCAATAAGACTCTTAAAGGATAAACAGGATTAAGTTAAGGAGGAACACATTTCACCATGATACTAACTCCAGAAGCTAGGTGATTAATAAAAACATTATTTGTACATGTAATCTCATTTTTTATTTTCTCTTTGAATTTCAAATATACCCCAAACTGGTTTATGAGACTCAATGTAGGAACATTTGCCCTGTACAAGGTCTCTTCCAATACTCCAGCTACAGAGCTCTTGCTTGCCAACTGGAATCGAGTGGGATCTAATGTTGAAATTAACAACAAACTTTGCACAGTTTGACCATATGCCCAAGTCTAGAAATGAACATGTTCCTATCTTGTTGTGTAATAAGCTGACACAATGATATTTTCCAAATGCAAATTTGATCTTGTACTTTGTGCCTCAAATATACTCACCATCAGCAAGTCAAAGTCCATAGAATGTGATACAGGCCATTTATGCTGTGAATCCAGTTTACCTTTCTAGCTATTCCCTACCATTCTTTCCAGTTCAGCTATCCTGAGGTACTGGCCCCTTGCCAGGGTCTCATACTCAGCCTTTATAGGTGCTGTTATTTTCTCCACATGTAAGCACCACCTCTACTTCCAGTGGATGCGATTTCAGGGCCCAAAGAAGCAATTGACTTGCTATGGAATTATACTGTTATGGATCTTCCCAGCATCAGGTGGCTGTGATGGTGTATGAAATAAATGAAATAATATCACATTGAAGTATCAGGAATAATTCTCACAAATAACAGTCATGGCTATTATGTTCATGAATGTCCAGAAAAAAGTACGCTAACTACATTTCCATTGTATATGGCATCAGTATCACAGCAAGTTTTCACAAAGCATACTAAAAATGAGAAGATATGTAAGTATTGACAAACTGTGATTGAAAGTTCTTAAGATATGTTAAAATCACCTGAGGGGGGAAAAATAGCAGCAGAACAGCTAGCTCTAAGAGAGAAGAAAAATGGTTAGTTGATTCTGGCAAGATAAGGTTATATAAAGAAACATCCTCTACAAGGGAAAGAGTAGTTTGAGTAAAGGAAGTCCTAGAAATCCAAGTGAGTTGAAAAGCTGTCATCATAGCCCAGCCATAGTGACATTTATGAAGAGTATGCAGCTGTCACTGAACGAACACAAATTTGTGACTCACTACATCAGGGCAATGCCAGGGTTTTCAGGCAGGTGCTGTAACAAATTGCATATATCATATAACATACACGGGAGAAACATTTATCTTAATAAAAATCAAGCTACAGAATCACTTTAATATAAACTATTAATGTTTTTGCTAAACTGGGTAACTTGGTAGAGAATGTATACTAAGATATTTATTTATTTATTCATGAGAGCTATAGACTGGGAGAGAGAGGCAAAGAAATAGGCAGAAGACTCCTCACAGGGAGCCTGAGGTGGGACTTGATCCCGGATTCTGGGATCACGACGTGAGCAGAAGACAGGTACCCAACCACTGAGCCACCCAGGTGTCCCTGTGTACTAAGATATTTAAAGTGACTAGAGACAGGTAATTGTATGCTCCAATTTGGAAAAACTCAAATTGATTTAATTAACAGATATTTATCAAATCCTTAGTATGTACCAGGCATGTGAGGTACAGTTTTGAAACCCTCATAGAACTTACTTTATGACAGAAAAGACAAATGGCTACTGCATAATCATTAAAATAAGCATATTATATGTGGCAAGACATAATTGGGAGCCCTGACTTGTTCCGAATAAAGTCAAGATTTCTCTAAAGGATCGAAATAAGTCAATTAAAGGCAACAGGAGAAGATAGGTTGAGGGAAAGAATATTTCAAACAGAAGAAATATTTCTGAAAATATTATGGGGGTGAGGGATTTTGACAGATTCTGGGAATTGAAAGATCTGATATGGGAGAGGTTTTATTTGTACAAGTTTGAGCTAGAGGGAGGTCCCTCAGGATAAGAGTTTCTTTTGTTGTTTATCTGTTATGATAGGGAAAAAAATGTTTTTCTTAGATGCGTAGGAAAGGGGATGTCACTAGACATGAACTGCTTGTTCTTGTGTTGGGGGGAATACTTTTGTTTTTTAAAGCTTAGAAAGTCAGTTGCAGAAGATGAAGAATACAGGAGTAGATTGAATGAGACTTGTTCATAAAATATTTGAGATTTTGGGTCAGAAAACTATTGCTTCATGGTTCAAGGGTTGCAATATTTTTTTTTCTAAAAGTATGGTAAATATACTTTTTCCTACCATAACACAAGCCCAACATCTTGCTTCTTTCATGCTTTGGTCTAGAATAAATTTTGTCTTTTTGGTAACTGTCACTAACTTCTAAAGCCTAAGTTTGTTAATAATGAAAATCAATGTTAAAAAAATCAATTTTCCTGCAAAATAATCAATGTTAAAATATTAAGAGGTAATACTTCCTCTCTCTAATTTGAACTGGGAGATCATCTTTAAATTATAGAATTAATTATATAAAATATTACATAATTTAACAAAGTACTAGGGAAATATTTTTGGAAAGTAGGCCTTTAATCATTCTTATCAAATATTTTCTGTGCAATCTCCAATCCAAATGTTATCTGTTATAACACCTTCATTTTGTGAAAAACAAATCCTGGTTATATAAATATTCTTATTTTAACATACAGATTAAGAAATCTATGCAAGTTACCCATATGAAACTCTTTGCTGAGCTGAAAATAATATGTTGATAAATGTAACCTTCCTTGGATTGGAGTAGGAGAGATATGTGTACTGGAATCTGGTGATAAGAGTCACTGCTACAGTGAGGAATTCACTAGAGCAGGGATATCCATTGCATTTCAACTTTTTTCTTACTTACTGAAAAACAAGCCAGCCTATGCATCATTAATCTCCATTACTAGGGTAAGAAAATCTGGTAGCATCTATTGTGTGCATACAGCCACATATTTTCAGATAAACTGGTAAAATGCTTTTCAGTAATTTGGCTGGGAAATTTGAAAAATGTCTATGATCAGTGAGGTTTGCAGTTTTTTTTAAGAATTTGCATTGCAATTGAATCTCTTCTTTTATGCTATTTTGATAGCACCACAGGTTATGTTAAAATTGTTTTGTGAAAGCAGTTAAAAAACTTGATTTGGAATATTAAAAAATTTGAAAAATTTCAAAACTAAACATATGGTATGCTAACTTAATAGGGTATAGCATTAAGTAGAAATATTATTTTCCATATGCTTAATTATTACCAGAGGAAAAATAATGGTAATGATTATCTTCATATAAAAAGGTACGGGGCAGAGGCATTCAAACTGTCAAATCCAAATCAGCCATTTATTTTATGTCATGTATATAAATTTACTTTTGTTTTAGTTTTCAATCAGTTATTGAGCCTATATGTCCCAAATCTAATTTCACTATATTTCATTAAATTAAGACACTACTTATTTTAAGAGGCAGCATTATTTTGTGTCTCTAAGAAAGCAAAACGTTGCCAATGAGCTATGATAGCCATTGACTGTGACATACATACCAATTTTAGAGATGTAAATTTTTTGAAAGGGACATCTAAGAAACTGTGAAATGTGATGAGATGTGTTAATAAGCTTGAATACATTCCCAAACACTTCTCTTAATATGCCTTTATGACTTGGCAGTATAAATAACACATTAGTTCTACAGTTTTTTCTTTTTTTTGTCAAATTTTTTTTTTCTCAAATAAGCACTTAAATAAAGCTTAGATTCTCATAGAGTGGTGGAAATTAGAAGGTAGAGAGTATATTAATCTTCTTATGCCATCACTGAAAATATGAGAATCCATTAGTATTACTTGTATAAAGTCTGGGTTTCCTAACCTTTGTTATTCTTGACAACAGTAACACTCTATTGGATTTCTTTTTTTCTTTTTTCCAGTCCCTCCAAATACAATGCATTTATGTGTCCAAGAACAAACTACTGCTTATTTTTTTTTCAAACTACTGCTTATTAAAATTATCTATGAATCAAGAGTTTCTAAACCGATTTTCACTAGAAGAATTTAATTTGGAATTTGTCATTTTTCTTCTTAAAATTTCATTTTAATGCATTTTCTATATTCATTTTTCCATGAAAAATCATGGCAATCATCATTGCCATGCAGAATTATTATTTTATGAATTACAGTCTTAATTAAGGAGCATAAGTTCAAAACTTTTTAAATTTATTTATTTTTTTTATTTTTTTAAAAGATTTTATTTATTTGAGAGAAAGAGAGTATGCCTGCATGAGCAGGGGAGAGGGGCAGAGGAAGAAGAATAAGCAGATCCCTGCAGGAGTCTGACAGAGTGGGACTCCATTCCAGGACCCTGAGATACTGACCTGAGCAGAAGGCAGATGCTTAACCAATGCAGCTACCTAAGCATCCCAAAACTCTTTTTTAAAAAAAATTAAATAACAATTTTCTGCCAGAAACTATGGAGGATTTCCTATAATCTGCCAGTGCCCGTTCATGTATCCTTTACTTCTATAAGCAGCAGTTCAAGGTCTACTGTACTCAGTTTATTTACTCATTAAAGATAACTGTAACAGTGATACCTATGATATACTACATTAGGCCTTGGGAATAAGGTTATTCTCATGTGATATGTGGTCAGAAGAGAGACAGACACAAAAACTGGCACAGCACTGATGTATAATCTGTAGCATAACACAAGTTTGCCATGTCCTGGAAAATGAGGAAATAATAGCATTGTAAAGTAATGGTAAGATAATATGTCAGGGAAGACTTCATGGAATATGTTATCTTTGATCTGAGTAAAAAAAAAAAAAAAAAAATTTCCAAAAGTAATAACAATGGTGAAAAAAGACTCCAGAAAGAATTACTTGAATTAAAGCACAAATGAGTCAACCAGATCGATATACTTCGATATACTTAGGAGAATGAGTAGTTGATGTGCCTTTCTAAGAAACTCAGACTTCGTCATGTAGGCAGTAGGGATCCACTGAAGAGAAAAAGATGATCAGATTTGATAAGCCCATTAGGGCAGCTCTATGAGGAATGATACAAGAGAAAATAATAGCCTTGGGCTCCTAGAGGCAGAAACACCTACAGAAATTAATTGTAGTATGTCAAACAGAAGATGGGCTTGAACTAAAGTGATGGAGGAAGAAATTGAAAGTAAAGGTTATAGAACTTGGAGACTAAATGAGAATGGGGAATGAAAGAGGGTGAAAGATAAAGAAGACAGGAGGAAGAATGGCTTTGGGTCTATTGATGAACTTATTTTTACATGATGAATTTTCTATGCCTGTGGGATATCATGTGAAGAAGTCCACTAAGCAGCTAGACATGCTTGTAGTCATGGGATTGTTAATGTAAGCCACAAACAAAAGGATGCATCCAGAGATCATGAATGGAGAGGAAAAGGAAACTAACACCAGAACCCACGGCAAAAGGACATTCAGAGAAATCAGAGGCAAAAGGACACTCAAAGAAGATGCTTTGATGAAGGAGTAGGGAAGTTATAGATTCAAGGAAATTGTCAGCAGTGTTAAATGTCAGAGAGAGTTCAGTTAAGATGAATACTAAGAGTTCACTGCTTTGGTAATTAAGAGGTTGGGAAGAAAGGGAGTAAGACAAAGTCTTTAATGATACTGGTGATAAAAGTAGAGAGATAAAAAGATAGCAATGGGTGACACAGGTTTGAAGGAAGAGTTCTTTGTGGTTGTTTTGTTTTTTGCTATTATTTTTGTTGTTATTTTGGTTTGGGTTAATTGTGAATTTAAAAAGATTTGAAGATGTTTATATTATAATAGTACAGAGATAGAGGTTCAGCAGGATTTTCAAAAGCCATCCCAATTCTGAAGACCTAATAGTCTAGTATCCTACAACTAGAGTAATCAAAAGTGACATGGGAAAATCTGTGTGATTTTTATTGTGATAAGTAAAGATACAGATTTAAATTGCATATACACGATGCTCATGGGACAACATATACATAAAAAATGCTACAAGAATATAGCAACAAATTCTTTAGTAGTTTTAGATAAATTACTTAATATTTAAAAACACACTGAAAAAATGGGATCATTATGCTTAGAATAGATTGTTTTGTTTTCATTACTTTTGAAGATTGCATGGTGGGCTGAGATTGTTACTGGTTTATAATAAGACTGTTAAACATATATTTTACTCTTCGACTACCTCATTTAACTCAACTGATAAACTAATAGTGTTATAAAAATTATTGATGTTGTATCAAAAATGTTTGTAAAAAAATACTTCTACCCCATTTAAATTATTCCATACATTGTTATGATACAAGAGAAAATAATCTTTTAGGTAACCGTAATGATTACATTTCCTTGTGAGTTATTTCAGTGAAGGGGACCAAATTGTAGTAAGTACTCTGAGAGACAACAACTAATAATATTTCTGATATCCCAAGAGTCTAATATACTTTTCTAGACCCTGTGAAAGCCCAATAAATGCTGTTAACAACAAGGCAGAAGGAATACTAGAATAAGAGAAACAAGTTATTTTTGGAAAAAATTATAATAAATAGTGTTTATAGAAAATAGAACAAAATATAATTCATCTAATAGAGTTTACTCCATATATTATATGCAAAGCTTTATATATGAAGGGGATACAAGCAACGACAATGGTTAATAGCATTTAAGTGCTTCCTATACTAAGTGTCTTCTTTACAGTTTTCAGTGAAGTAAGCCTGTGTTTCTAATGAGAAATTTGAAGATAGGAGTGACTGAATAAAACTACTCAAGATCACAAAATTTGTGAAGATTCAAACTCAGATGTTTCTCTCCAGACCCTAAACTCTCAACTACTAGTTGATATTTCCACTGAAAGAATAAGATACAAACTACAAATCAAGGCAGGAACTGCATAAAACTATGCTATAAAGCAGGGGGTGTAAAGAACTGATGGTATTTACAACTTTAAAGAAGAGAAAAAACCCTCCTTGTGGAAAAGCCAGACAATGCTTCATCAAGAAGGTAACATTTTGGTTGCACTTTCCAGGGTGGATGGAATTCTGATGGACTGAGAAGGGGAAGGGAAGATTTAGGGGAAAAAGATAATTTCACTGAAGAATATTATTAATTTTCCTGAAGGTGAGGGAGGAAGAAAGGAAAGGCAGGAGTAAGTTTTAATTTTACTTAGCCCAACAGGTATGTATGTATAAAAATAAATCTTCACCTTCATAACAGCCTTGGGAATTTGCTCTCTGCAATGTGTTGATTAAATACTTAATATTAAATTTAATCTTTAACCATAGGTATCAGAGATATTCAAAACACATTTCCTATCCAGAGGTTAAAATGCAGTGTCTTTCATCTAAACAGTCTCAGATTAAGTGTAAGCTTAATAAAGTTATCTACTGAAACTGAAAGAAGAGGAGTTGGAAAGGGGAGCAGATAACGTCTTTGTACATTTTCCTGTATTGTGAGCATTGTCCAATATTTTTTAATGGAAGGTTAAGAAAACAAATAAGGCACACATGGTTTCTTAAATATGAAGGTGATTCTATAATATTGAAAGCTTCCTCATACCTATTTAAATAAATCAAATATTATAGTAAGCAAACTTTGTAAAGTATACAAAATAGCACATTTAAAGAAGGGAGTGTATAATATAATGAATGTTTTAGGAGTATGGTGGCTAAATTGAGGTATGGTTAAAAAAACACATGTCCTTTATGGGAAATGAAATGTACATTAAACAAATGTAGTCATTTAAGCAGGATTATTGATTCACATTTCGTTGTATACATAAAATAAAAATTTATTTTAGTATTTGACAAGTCCAGAAATCCTTAAGAATGGTTTCCAAGGTTCATCTCCACAAATATAATCATAATTAAGCTTAGCATTTTTGTAAAGAATTTCTGGCATGATCTGTTCATCTTGCCCTAAATGCTAAGTTAAGGCCTTTGTGAGCAGAGGCACAGTTGTGTTCCTCACACTTAAACACTGTAAAAGAGCCACAGGAAAAATTAAAGGATGTTTTGATCTCTTAGACTCCCTGTCCTCTTCATAACATATATTTTCTCAAATCTCTGATCTTTCCCTGATTCCTATCATCAAGTGTGAAATGGTAGTGGTCAGGGTGAGGCTTTTTTACTTAGCTCTTTGAAATCCAAGTTGTTGCTCATTTCTCCAATTCTTCCCTTCTTGCTGGTAGCAACGAACAACTTTAGAATATGATCTGATTAACCGATAAATAGCTGGCCTAAGATTATTTTGACTAGTGATTTTCCAGTTCCACTGAAGTCATAAAACATTACCTCCCAAGTCTCTCAAAAGCCCACAAAAACTAATGAGGGAAGTCCTGAGACTGACTGCCGCCTCACCAGTGGAGGAGCATCATCTGATTCTCAGCTCATAGCTTATTCTGGAGGTGGATGGATGTAGAAGTCAGAGGCTACTGAGACTACCATGGTGGACTTTTCTTAACCAGTGCATGAAGTGTTAGGATGTCAAATTCAGTAAGAAGGCTTGTGCTTTCCACTTCAAATTGCATTAAAATGAACCCTGATAAACACTCAATAATTATATTCACATACTATAATTCAAACTATATCCCTTTCCTGGAATATGTGGAATTTTAAATGAGTTTTTAAGATATCAAATTATTTATTCTGTATTGAAATGTTTTTTGCAAATTGAATATATCAAAAGAAACAAAATTTAATATGCTAAAAATTTGATAATTTCTAAATAACTTTCCAAAATAAGAAATTTTCACTCAACTTCTAAGGTTTTGTGGAGATAGAATGATAAATGCCACTCCTAATCCAGATAATTCTTGACTTTACATCTGTAAATCAAGAGCTAGAGTCTTAATTTTAGACTATACATATGCCAGCAGGTATACCTTCTGGATGTTTAATACTTTTCTAAGCATAGGAAACATGGGGAGTATTTACCTTCTATGGAATGTACCAAATTAATCCAAGGAAATGAATCATCCTGAGTTTTACCACTTTAATTTACGAATCAGTTATCATCTTCTTTGTATTAATAGTAAAAAGAGACAAAAGTGTTCAGAAAAGAGTAGTCTAATTTTGGATGGGCACATAAGATCACACACCTCCCCCCACCTCATACACATACACATCCAGAAATTTAAAAATAATTTAAAGAATCAAAAGCAAGATCGCTATGTATTGACATTACTACCTTATGTTTTGTTTCAAGGCATGATCGTTAACAGACTATTGGTTTTGGAAATGGCTTTTCCATTTAAAGTAGATATGAATCATTGGTACTAGCATGGTATTTGTTGCTGACAATAACACATGTTGAGTCATTTCATACTCCCATTACAGATTATAGATAATGAAATAAAATTCAAATGTGTCTTTTTATGTCTATTGGACAATGAGATTGCATACAGAATAGATAATTTGTCTACATAAAACATAAGAAATTCAAATTTCCCTCAAGTGACAGAAATCTAACCATCTAAAATATAGCACCTTGAATTCAAATGCTACATTTTAAACATCTGATAGATGGATAGAAATTCTAGTACATAATAGGCACTCTGGGAGTAGAGAGGAGTGAGATAAACAGATAGATTAAATGATAAATTGCTATGCAATGTGCTAAGTGCTATAAAAACAAACATAAACAAGTTTGGTGGGAGTACTGTGAATGGAATAACCAATTTTGCCTGTAAAAGTTGAGGAAAGCCCATAGAGAAAATGAAACTTAATCAGGTCTTGAAGGCATGAAGCACAATCTGCTGAAACACTGTACAATACTTTTGCTTTTCCTAAGAAACATCTCATCTCTTTATATTCCTCATGTTCTCAAGAGGCAGTATCAATCAGCTATAACAGATATAGAAACACATTAATTTTTATTTATGTAAACTAATGCTTGCATGAATGTGAATAAGAAACTATTCCACTTCCCTGGTCTTTACTACACCATTTTCTTAGGCAGTGGATGGGTTGGAGATTCCTTGGTGATCTTTTATCCTATCTAGAAACTGTACATTCTCTGTCTTGTATCCTAATGGGAGGTAACTAATAAATCATAAAAATTTAGGGCATAGGTTACAGTCTAGAGCAACATGCCAGGAGATTATAAATCCTAGGGCCAATCAGAGAATGGTGGCTCATCCCTCTGTCTCCTCCGTAGCAAGACTATGAAAAAAGAGTAGGGAATCAGTAGTTCTTTAGAAAAAATTATGAAAGAGGGGACAAATATATTATGGTCCTGTGGTGTATAATTTTAGACAGCACCAATTATAAACAGATTACAAATTTTAATCTGTAAAGTTACGTCCGTGTCTTCTAAAACTGACTGCATGAAAAATGTCTCCATACACATGGTTTGAGTGTTTTTCTAGCATACTGTCACCTGAAAATGTCTTTTTCTTCTATCAATGTTTGCTATGCATTGTTTTTCTTTCCTTGCTTCTGTTTTATTTGCTACTGTTACTATTTCTCTTTGTTAGTTTGCTTGCTTATTACATTCTTTTATGGAAAAAAAGTACTCTATAAAGCAAAAATTAAGAGAAGAAAATCTTGTAGTAAGTCATCTGTGTGGAGTTTCATTTTATATAAATTTGAGTTACACAAATTTGAAATATCTTAATAATTCAGATCATAATAAATACTAACTTTATATAACTAACTTTGATTTATGTATATTATTCAATTAAAAATAAAAAAGAATCTCATAAATTCAAAGCTGTAGACCAAATAGGTTATAAACCATGTTTATTCTGACGTCCCATGGCCTTCCCCTTTGCTTTAACTGGAAACATTTGCTTTTCTTTGGGACACTGTGCTTTGCCTGAGAAATACTATGGCATGATTACAGTGCATTTCTTCATTCATCTTGCAAATATTTATTGAGTGTCTAGTATCTACTGTCTAGTATCTATCTTCAAGAGTGTTTACTAGACACTCTTATTTTTACTAGAGATTCAGTCACACACTCACACACACACAAAAGAGAGACATAGGGAAAGAGATGGAAATCCTTATTTTCATGAAGCATCTATTCCTATAATAGGAGACAGACAACAAACAAGTAAAGATAGATAAATAAGTTAAACAATAGATAAGATGTCCATAAGTTCTAAGAAGAAAAAAAGCAAGTTAGAAAAGACAGGGGGTAGGAAGGGTATTCACTGAGGGTATTCTTTGAGAAATCACTTTTGGGCAGAGCTTTGCAGGAAGTAAAAGAACAAGTATGTCGTTATAAAAGGAAAAGCATTGTGGGTAGAGGGAATAGCAAATCCAGGTGAGATGAGGTTGGCATTTGGGGAAGCAGCAAGGTAACCAGTGTGACCCCAGTGCAATCACTGTGGTAGCAAAGCCCCTTTTAAAAATCCCCCCCTTTTAAAAATATTTGTATTTATTTATTCATGAAAGACACAGAGAGAGGCAGAGACATACACAGAGGGAGAAGCAGGCTCCTTGTGGTGACCCCAATCCAGGACTTGATCTCAGGACCCCGGAATCACAACCTGAGCCAGGCCAGATGCTCACCCAGGTGCCCCTGTTCAGACCCTTTTATGGCTCTCCACATAATTCTGAGTAAAACCATAGTTGCTGTAATGGCCCAAAAAGTACTCTGTGATCTACTCTACTCACTTATCTTTCTGCCTTCACATGATCTCAGTTTTCCTTTTCCTCTTTCCACTCCACTGCATGATGTTCTGCTCTCCCCTCCTCCACTCTTCTCGGGTTCTGATGAATGGACTATCAAAGGCAAAACTGTATACAGATCCTAGGATGTATATTCCTAAATGATCACTCAGGCTCTGTGTTGGAAACAGTCTGGTAAATCAAAGGTGCTCACCATCGCTTTGCTATTATTTTAATAGTCGCTGTAATTCTAATTACATACTATTGTCTCATAAAAATCTCTTCCAAGCATCCAAGCACTCATAAAGTGGTGGTGATGCTAACATCAAACAACAAACAAGGGACACCTGGGTGGCTTAGTGGTTGAACTCCTGCCTTCCACCCAGGGTGAGATCCTGGAGTTCCAGTCCCACATTGGACTCCTGGCACGGAACCTGCTTCTCCCTCTGTCTCTTTCTGTTTCTCATGAATGAATAAATTAAAAAATCTTACAAAAAACAAACAAACAAAAAAACAAACACTTTAGAAGAAAGTTAGATGTTATAAAACACAATGAAACTGGTGAACTCCCATGATAGACTTTACTGTTAATTTAAGGGAAAGCAGTTTACAAAATATTATGAATAATGCTGAAACATTTTTAAAAACAGTATTAAAGCAAGAGAGGATCCCTATTATTCTAAATTTATGAATTTTAATAATGCTTTCCTCTCTTCTTTTAATTAATTACTGTAGGAAATGCATACATTATTTAACAGAATTTGAAATGTGATGTCTTTGGGAATATAACCCTTGCATAAAATGAGATGACTTCATATAACTTCTGTTTTCTTTTTCTTTCTCCAAATTTTTATTTACATTCCAGTTAACATATGGTATAATATTAGTTTCAGGAATGGTTCATTACTTACATATGATACCCAGTGCTCATCACAACCAGTCCCCTCCTTAATTTTTTTTTAAAAGATTTATTTATTTATTTGAGAGAGGGGAGCAGGGGAAACAGAGAGAGAATTTCAAGCAGACTCTCCGCTGAGTTCGGAGCCCAACAGGGGGCTCCATCCCACAACCCATGAGATCATGACCTGGGCTGAAATCATGAGTAAGATGCTTAACTGACTCAGCCACCCAGGAGTCCCAATGATCTCAAAGCTATTATCTTCAATTTAGTTCTCTGTTTCCCGCTCCAGATTTGTATGTCCTGCCTTCTACCACATACCTCCACATGTACTCACCATAAGCAGCTCAAATTTCCAAGCAGAAGTCATTTAACTCCCCCTTCCCAATCCACAGCCTTCTCTGCCTTCTTTGCACTCTATCTCAGTGAACATCAGCCAAATGGCTTGTTAATACATACACTGCCACAAATGGTTTCTTTTTTCTTGAGACTGGTCTTTTATAGGAGTAATTACCTCTAAACAGAACATTTTCTTTCCCACACACACACATCCCCCCAAACACATAACTAATGCCTACTTATCCCTTAGTCTTGAATACAGATAATTTTCTCTGGGGGAGCCTCCTTCATTTTAGAGCATTTATCACACTCTATTAAAATTGCCTATTTAACTGTTTACATCTTCCTCAGACTGTTAGCTTTCAGAAATCAAGTAACTTATCATTACTCTGGGACAATGATTTCTCAATTGCCTAGCACAGTGGTTGGCCCAGAGTGGATAATATTGAGTGGATACTCAATAAACTTATATTAATTAAAATAGTACTTTAGAGTATTAATCTTTATCATAAATAAATAAAAATTAAAAAAAAAAAAAGATTTTTAAGGGATCCCTGGGTGGCGCAGCAGTTTGGCGCCTGCCTTTGGCCCAGGGCGCGATCTTGGAGACCCGGGATCGAATCCCACGTCGGGCTTCCGGTGCATGGAGCCTGCTTCTCCCTCTGCCTATGTCTCTGCCTCTCTCTTTCTCTCTCTGTGACTATCATAAATAAATAAAAATTAAAAAAAAAAGATTTTTTAGAGTATTAATCTTAATTAGGTTCCATATTCTTCACAAACTAGGTACAAATTTAAAAAAATATATATAATAAGATCAATTGTTACTTTCCAAATCCCAGGAAACATGAATAGAGATAGATTTTTCCCCCTTTATGCTTATAATTATTCCAATCCTCAACAGGTAAGTTTGGGAAATGAATTAACTCAATAACTAATCTTTAAGCTGAATCATGAGAATAACAGTGGAGTATTTTGAAAACTTAGACATAAGGATAGGAAAATGAATTAACAGCAATGTGTAAAAGGTACGATTTGTGTACTAAATTGGTTCTTAAGAGGTTTTGAAACAATCAGACTCCAATCCTAGTGTCAGGTACCTAACAGGCATACAAAGAATGGATTATAAACTAAAAATAATTTTAATTTCTAACTTTGTATAGCTCTTTGTTTGAAACTGAATACTTCAGAAGGAAATGGTTAACTATAAGTGTAAAAAATTATAAAAAACAAAAAAAAGAAGAAGAAGAATTTGTATGTCCATGGAACAGATACAGAAGATTAGGAGTCAGTTCACCAGGGAGTTGTTTGTTACCATGTGTATGCGTGTTTGCTGGGAGGAGGAGATTGGGGAAGGGGCCATTGAAAGCTGGATCATGGCCTAGAGAAAATATCCTTCTGGACACTTTATCTCATTTTGCTCTTTGATAACCAAAAAACTGTCTGACTACTGATTCGGTATCCCTGGCAACCTAATATCAGAAAGATACAATAATGACTATGAATATTGTGATCATTAGAATAAAATGTAGCCCTCTTCTAATAAATCAATATGTTTATTTAACTAATTTTGTCTGGCATGTGTGAATCCACCTAGCAGGCTTCACAAAATTGACTTCCCACCCTGTAATCTGGTTCTGAATTAGGGGACTTTGCCAGAATAATATGACCGTTTGAGGCCTCAACACAGTGGCCAACTAGCTGTCCCTTCATATAGCAACACTGTACTTAAAGAGAGTAGGTTTTGGAGTCAGGTTCAACACCTAGCTTTGTCACCTGGAAGAGACTTTTGCCAAATTATTCAACCTTGTACATCAGTTTTCTTATCAGTAAATTAAATAAAATCTCTCTTATAATGGTGAGAATTGGAAATCATAAACGTAAGTTGTCTAGAACCAGGTTGGATACAAAGTAATAGATAAATTGCAAGTAGTAGTAAGAGTAATAGTAGTAGTAGTCATCATCCTCATAGTAGTACTTCAGTAGTAATGTTGCCTTTCTCTAATTGCAATACCAGGTTTTTCTAAATATTGCTTATGCTGCATTTTGTAATCAGAATTATTAAAGACAAACACAGCACACACTGGTAGGCCCAGAATGCACTGCAAATGAGACTATATGAAAATGAGTAACTGGGATTTAGAAACAATTAAAACTGAAAATAGCCCTTTAGAGCCTAATAGTTTCATTAATTAATCTGCTAATGGTCATTTGTATCATATATACAATCTCCATGAAATTGCTAAGCATAAAACAGAAGAACTAAATTTAAATATATGATGCAATAGTTTTTGGCAATGAGAGTTTTTAACGTATGTAGACATTACTTAATATCCTAAATTTCTTTAGAAAAATCATAAATCAACAGGGTGATTTTAAACTAAAACAACGTTACATAAATATTTGTTAGATTTTTATCAATTTATCAAACTGAAAGGTTATGGTTTGAGGAGGCTTTCTAACCCTTTTTAGAGCATAGCACTCATATATAACCTCAAAATCATGCTCTGCCTAAAATACACTACAAATATATTATTTACTGGTAAATTGGATAACAATATTTTTTATAACTTTAAACTTCTCTTGAATTATATAATTTGACTTATTATAAAAATAATTCTCTGTTTTGCAATAACCTACAACAAATTAATTTTTAAATGTATTTCCTGAACAAATTTTGAGCCGATATTTGAAAGCAAATTTTTTTGATCATGCAAAATGTAGCATACCAAATTTTATCACAAAACACATGAACTTGAACTGTCAGAACCCATAATAGATGAGATTAATTTAGTAGCTTTGAACCATGACAGTTGAGTGTTTCACAAAAGTTGAACAAATATAGGCTTATGCTCTCAAGAGTTGACCTACCAATAAAACCTAAACACATTTACTGAAATGCCTTTTTAAATGCCCATAGAAATAGTCATGAAATTACTGAACCTGCAAATTTTAATTGAGCGTTTGTTGATCTTTCCAGATAGTTAAGATAGCACAGTAATTGGAACCTAGAAGCATGCAGAAAACCACCTTAACCTGAAGCAAAGAGATTCAAATAAAGGATTCTTAAGCCACTCTGGACAAGATATAGAAATATGCTTATGTCATAACATTTAACCAATAATGTAACTACTAATTGCAAAATCTATAATAGGCTGTCACAAAATGTGGCTCTAAAAGAAAGACAGAATTACAACCTCTATACCATAAGCTATATGAGAAAGAGTGCTGGTATTCTGGGGCAGACATCTATCTGCTGTTCCTAAGGAGACTGAAGCCACTATAAACAAAATATCACAAAGCAATAGTGACAATAGTGCCATTCTGCTATATAAATTCTATCTGTACAAGACAATAATATTTATGTGAGCTAAGTATCAGTCTTGTTTTTGCTGGAAGGCACTAGCAATAGATTTTCTCTGGAATTGAGGAAAGAAAATCTCATTCCCTGCTTTTTTAATATTAGAAGCAGATATTTCCATGAAGAGTGACCCTAAAGCTTCTTTGAGCTACCATTGAAGTCATAATGTTTGGGAACTTCACATTCATTAACTAGAGCCACAGTATAGTACAATAATTAAAAGTGACTCCAGGGGCATCTGGGTGACTCAGTGGTTGAGCATCTGCCTTTGGCTCAGGTCGTGATCCCGGGGTCCTGGGATCCAGTCCCGCATCAGGTTCCCCATAGGGAGCCTGCTTCTCCCTCTGCCTATCTCTGCCTCTCTGTGTGTCTCTCATGAATAAATAGACAAAATTGTTAAAAAAATCTTTAAAAAAAGTGAATCTAGAGTCAGAATATGTGGGTTCTCACCTGGGTTCTACCTATGTGATCTCAAGTAAGTTATTAATCTCATATGTCTTTACATATAAAATAAGGGTAATTATAGTACCGAATTTGTGGTTGTTGTGAGGATTAATGTGTAATGGATTTGGAACAAAGCCATGTACCTGGTAAACACTCAACAAATGATATCTACTATTGCATCATTTTATCCTCATGTATAAGTATTTTTTAGCATTCCTATTTTAAAGATATAGATGCATATGGCAGCAACATACACAGTTTGAAAATGCTTGCTATGTATGTTCCTACTGCACAGTGCTCCTATCCTATAAAATGAATAATCCATAGATATTTAATAAATGCTTGAATTTAGAGCATTGGTTTCATGAGTTATGGCACTGTCAAGTGGTCAAGCCATCCCTCAGCAGCAGTGCAATAGCTAAGGGTCATACAAGGTCACAAGGGTCACTTCCGCATCTAGAAGGTTGGCTTGCCACTATTCCATAGATTGGGCTGTTAAGGAGACGGCATGCCAAAATGGCTTCAGATCATTACTCACAGAGACAGGAAATACAGGATTAGCATAATATCATCTTCTTGTATGACTTATCCGAGGGTATGACATCAAACCAAAGAGGCCAGATGACAGATGGCATGAGTTTTAGGTCACTCTGCCATTGATGAGCCAACTTTAAATTAGGGCCAGGTGGTTATAAAGGCTTATACAGGAGCTTGCAAATGTACTTTAAGAGGGAAGCAGTGAAAAAAAAAAATTATAAATATAAATAAATAAATAAATAAATAAATAAATAAATAAATAAATAAAAAAGAGGAAAGCAGTAATAAGTCCTGGCTCAAATGAAACTGGGGAGATAAATGAGAAATGGCCCAGTGGCAGCTCTTCACAGGCCTGCTTATCTATCCTTATTCCTGAAAGACCCTCAGGACATTCAGCCAAGAGTCAGGTCAGACTACAGACCTCACCTACATGACCCAGATGAAAATGTGTAAGGTCATCAGGGTACCCACTACCCAGAACTGTTTTTCTTGTAGGCTTGTTTTCTTAAAAAAAAAAAAAAATAGTAATACATGTGTAAAATTTGACAACAAAACAATATAGATTAGGTGTAGGGTGAGGAGTATATTGACAATAACATAAAAACTTGGTCTTCCATGTTCTAGAACAAGGAAGGATATATTGATTTAGGATTTTTTTTCTTTTTCAGGCAAAACATTAACACTTGGGTTATAATAGAAGTCAGATGATTTTATTTTTTTCACACTAAAAAAAAAAAAAAGACCTTTCTAAACATGCATACTTCTGGCCTAGGCCATTAATAAAACAGAGTTAGGAGGAATATGAATTGGCGTTTAAAGCACAAGTATAGTCTTTGCAATTTGGGGTTAGATTATGTGTAAATATGCTGGGAAGAAAACAACCTGTAATAGCTAAAAATATTCAGGCTCATTAGTAAAGCACATAGCAGTTTCAAATCAGTAATTATCCCACTGAATAAAGAGTCTCTTTTTTTGTTGTTGTTTAAAAGGGACACACTCTGCATTGATCCTTGAAGGTTGAAAACTAAAAATGTCACAATATATTAAACAAATCCAACGGCCAGGAAATATGTAGGTAATCTATCCTTTCCCTGGCTTTCTATGAGTCAAATCCTGGGACCATTACATTGACCAGCTGATTTCAATGATTATGATTTTTACCATGTAAATGTAACCCGAGGATTCCTTTCTCCTCCAAATCTTCAGAATAAATAAATGAGGTGTGGAGAAGGGAGTCACTAAAAAAACAGTGTCTGCTTTCAGCTCAGGGCATGATCCAGGGTCCTGCTTCTCCCTCTCCCTATGTCTCTTTGCCTCTGTCTTTGTGAAAGAAAGAAGCCTGATATCTATCAGCTCTCTATTCTAACTCTGCCTCTGAGGCTGACATATATAAAAATACCTGATAAAATTGAGGGGTCCTACTTATGGCCCAACTTCAGGGGGATCTGAACAAGAATTTAACATGAGGTTAGGAGAAGATAGGACCTGAGCAGTATACCAGATTGGGGCACTCACTACTGCTGCAGCTGCTGAAACCCATCTGGCCTCAGCCACCTTGGAGCAATGGGTTCACCTTGGATAAAGTAGTTCCTTGTGAACCTGGGGTGACTTCTGACAAAGAACTCTAACATTTAGGGTTCAGCCAGATTATCTGTAAAATACTTCTGGCAGAAGTATTTTATAGTCATACACAAAGGTAAGAGTCATACACAGAGGTAATCACTGTCTTCCCTTTCAAAGAAGAGAATTTCTCAGAAACAAATGGTTCAGTTTTTGAAGACTTTGGGTTTAATTTTGGCCTCCCTCCACCTACTAAGAAGTTTAAAGGAGCAGCAGATACATGAGAACTTTAATTTACAGGAAAATTTTCATAGTCACACATGCACAGGCACAATATATACTTTTCTTTTGTTTGTTTTAAACGACATGCTTTTCACACAAGATTTTCTCACACTGACTTTATCCCCATTTCAATTACAAGATGTGCTCAAGAGAACATTAGGGGGTAGGTAGTAAGTCAAGACTCACATCCAAATTCTCAGACTTGAAATTCCCAAGTCTTCATACAATGCCAGTTATTGATAAGCAGGATCATGAAGTGATTAAATAGTAGTAACCAGGAAAGTAGGGAAGGAAAGTAGCCAATGTATGGATTGAGGGTGACAAAAGGAAAAAGACCTCCTACCAAGAGAAAGTTAAGACTACTGAAGAAAGTGCTCTGGAGGGAGACAGAAGAATCCTCTAGGTTAAAAATGAACAAACAGTGTAAAGATACTTTTTCCTGCTTAAAATCATAACCCACAATGAGATTCAGATTATGAAAGAATGGCTATTGAGAGCAGAGGACTTTCACACTGTAAAGGAATCACCCAGGGAACCCCCATTTCCTACAGCTTTTAAGTTAACTCAATTTGAGAAGCAGCAATTAGAACAGAAATAGAAAGAGAACAAGAAATAGAAATATGATTAATAAGACAGAGTCAAGACAGAAGGCTTATATTTTAAGGATTGGTGTTGTGTCTTTAAAAAAAAAAAAAGGAGAAAAAAAAAGAGAAAGTACAACTTTTTTTGCAATCAGAATACCAGCAGGAATTATCCCAAGATTGATTTACTAATGGAGCTTAAATTTCAGGACGCTTTATGAGCACAGGTTCCTTCTAGGCTCTGCTTAATTTTACATTAGCAACTGCATTATTCTTCTTAGAAAAAGCTCCCAAAGATTTTGAACTCTATCCCCACGCCTAGATCTACTTCCAAAAGCAACTAGTCCAATCTGGACCATATTGAATTATAGACACAGATGATATGGATTGGCCACAGAATAAGGATCATAAGGAAAGATGGGGACTTGAACCTGAATGAAGAAGGCATTAACTAAAGTTACTCCTGGATGTAGATTTTTATCAATATCCTAGAGAGCAGTGTTAATACTGAACCGCTCTGTAATTATGCCTGCATATATTATGAGATAGATTCATGTTTAAGGTAACACTTGCAATCAATTTTTCTGGGGCTCAGTTCATTTCAAATAATTCTATTATTTATATGTCTATTTGATCAGATCATCTTTATATAAAAAGGCTGCTGAATCAAAGTGATTCAGAGGCCCTGGAATCAGATTGGGAGCTAGGATTTCTGATTCCTTATTGACTGCATGATATTTTATTTAACCTCCCTGTGCCTCAGCTTCTGAATCTACAAAGTGAGGATTATAATAGTGCCTACATAGGAATGCTGTGAGGATGACATATATGTGAAATCTTAGATGGATGCTTGGTGTGTTATTAAGTACTTAGGAGCTGATATTCATTTCATTGCTTTTTCTGCAGTCTTCTCAAGTACTGGCTGTTTTCTGACCTGTATTCCAGTGCCTGGAAGTGCAGTAGGATTGTTTAATTCTCATCATTGCTTACTCTTTCCCTCATCCTAGTCTTTGAATCACATATTATCAGAATGTGGGTCTCTTGTTGCAGTTATCCACTACTCCCTTCATCCCTGGACTGGATTTGAGCTCCTGATTTATTGTCACTCTTTCAAAACACAACTTCTGTCCTATTTCTTGGTGCTTTCAATATTTTTTCTTTTTTCTTTTCTTTTCTCTTTCTTTCTTTCTTTCTTTCTTTCTTTCTTTCTTTCTTTCTTTCTTTCAAAGAGAGAATGCACATGTGTGGGCAGCGGGGTGGGGGTGGGAGGGCAAGGGGGAGGGTAAAAAGAGACAGTAGAGTGGGAGGAGAGTCTTAAACTGGCTCCAAGCTGAGCACGGAGCCTGAAGCGAGGCTCCATCATACGCCCCTGAGATGAAACCTGAGTTGAAATCAAGAGTTGGATGCTTCACTGACTGAGCCACCCAGGCTCCCCAACTTTCAATATTTTCTAATTCATTCACTCTCTCACTCTTTTATGACTATTTCATACTTTCATCTCTTCTCAAAGACATAGTGTCTTTCTCCTCCATCCTCCTGTCAGCTAAGTATCTTGCCTCCTACTTCACAGAGAACACTAATCAAAAGAACTTCTTATAAGTTTCTGCCAACATAGCACAACATAGCACCACATGACCCCATCTACTCTTGTCTGTGCTCACATTCCTTGCTTTTCTCCTGTGATCTGTCACTTGGGGTAGTCGTTTGTATTCCTAAGGTTTGTATATTTACAGCCCTACAGTATTCTTGCTTAGGCAACGACAGCGCTCTGCTAATTTGCCATCAATTTCCTATCCTCATTGGATCATTTTCATCAGCTTATACTGTATTGTATTTTTATCTTATAAAAAAACAACCTTCAATCATGGGATCAAGCATCATCCAAAATAGTGAGACATCGAGTACATTGAGTGCAACTAATAAGATATAAAATGATGTACAAGTATCTCCCATGAAGGACTATGGTGAAAAGAGAGAGAGGGAGGAAGAGAGAGTGAAAGAGAGGGAGTGGTTAGCCAGAAACTAAAGAGTCTTTGGACCTAACTTCTTGTTTACATGACAAACAGCAAAGGGATGGGGCAAGGGAGCTGGACACCAGTGGGAGAGTGGTGTAATTGAAAAGGTTAAATGAAACAAGGAAACAATTAGAATAATCCAGAACATGGAATACTTTACATGACAACTAGCTCAGTTTCTTAAAAAAAGTCATGTTACAGAAAAAAAAAAAAGAATAAAGAATTATAATGACCAAATATAAGCATGAAGCTTAGTTTCAATTTTAATTTTGGAAAAGAAATAACTATAAAAGACATTTGGGGAAAAACTGGGGGAAATTTGAAGGTGGGCTGGATCTTAAATGGTTCCAGCTATTATAATGGTATTACAATTATGTAGAGCAATGACCTCATTTTTAGAAATGCCTATTAAAATATTCTGGGGAGATATATCTGACATCTGCAATGTAATTTCAAATGTTGCAGAAAAATTAATATTAAGACAAATATGGCAAAATTTCAGCAATTGTTAAACTTTGGTGTTACCTATATGAACGTCTTATTCTTTCATATCTGGAGCATATTTGAACATTTTTATTATAAAAAATTTGAGGAGAAAAACTCTTGATCTAACCTTTCCCTCTAGCTACCTCTTCACTATACAGATCTTCTCAGGGAAACTCCTCAAGAGAGTTGTCCAGATTCACTCTGCAATTCCCCTCCCATTTTCTTGAACTTCACCTTAGCACTTTGCAGAAACTGCATTTGTCAAGTTCACCAAAGACTTCCACATTGTTATGTATATTTGCACCCCTCACCTTACTTTACCCTTGGGTCACATTTGGGGCAGGATTATTCCTTTCTCCTGAAACTCTTTCTTCCCTTAGCCTCTAGGACATCAGATCTCTATGTTTTTCTTCTACATTATAGACTTTCTCCATCTCTGTTAGTTTTAATCTGCCAGATTTCTAAACATTGGTGAGACCCAGGGTTTGGCTTCTTCTCAGTCTATATTTAGTTCCTTGCTTAATTTCATCCAAACTCATGGCTTTCAGTAGCATCTATAACACTGAAAACCTATAAATTTTTCTCAGCCTGGACCTCTCCCATGATTTCCAGATTGTGTATTCAGTTGGAATCTTCTTCTGGCTGGAGCCTGGAGACCATGCCACAGGAATAGTGGGTATTTCTCTTTATTCTCTCTCTGTGGTATACTCAAGAGGAGTTTGTCTCTTGGAATAGTCTGTGGTCTGGCTATGATATAAAAGCAGTAGAAGAGTATTTAAAAGAGATGTTCTGTGAATTCTGATCAGGAAGCCAAGAATCTGCCTCTGAATTGGAGATGTTATACTAAACTCATTCCAGGAATTGGTATCTTACTAGGCAATAACTGCTGTTGCATGTAACTTGAACAAATTAAGGAGGAGTTTATAACCAAACATTCTGGAGATCTCTAACACAAATAATCTTTGGTTCTTAAAACTGCCCCCTTCTCTCCAATTTTATTACTCTGCTCTATAAACTTATGTAAGGGGTACTAAAACACTTTCCTAATGGATTTCTCTCATTTCAGTAGAACAAACTCAAGTTAAGGAAGCCCAGATCTTTCATCCATATATGTAAATATCTGAAAGATCTTGTACGATGTAAATTTGACTGTATTTTTCCTTTGCTTAAAACATTGTAATGGGTCTCATTTGCTCCTTAACATAGCATACAAGATTCTCAAACTCTGTCTGCCTCTCATTTTGTCCAGCCCTGGTCTGCTGCACAGGCAATGATGAATCTTGTTTTTAGCTTCAGGTTTCTTGAAGAGAGAGTAGCCTTCTAGTTTGGTTTGTATGCAAATGAATGAACTTAAGCTCATTCACACTGAATTCATAGAGCCTCTATAACAATGTCAGGCAATGAGCTTTGTGTTACCTTGGTCACACAGGTATCTAAGTGAAATAACAACTCTGTATTTCATTGCCCTTATCTGTGAAATGAAAGTGGTAATAATGCTTTTTTCTACATGATACTTGCTGAGATTGAATGGGTTAATACATGTGAATCACTTGGCACAGAGCCTGGCCATAATAAGAACTCAGTAAATCTAAACATTTAAAAAAATTAGATCTCTATTTTATAGATGAGACAGAAGGGTTAAATATCTAGTCCAACTTGCCACAACCAGTAAGTTGTAAAGCCATGATTTGATCCTAGGGTGTTTTTTTTCTCTCCCCAAGTCCAGACTTTGTACCATATGGAATATTACAGTGTGGCTACTTATTACCATATCAATTCTAATAAAGCATACATTCAAATTTCTGAACAAGAAAAATATGTGAAATAAGAATTATCTATCATCGTAGGAAATATGGCCTTCATGAATTGATTAAAAAGCAGAAAGAAGGAAGTGTTAGCTACATATTGATTACAGCTATAATTGAACTGGGACTCAGAAAAGAACTACGAAAAATCCATTCAGACCCAAAACAGATTTGTAGACAAATTAATTTTACCTGTTTGACTTATGTTACATCCTTTGCCTAGGAGGTCATCTCTATCTTTTCTGCTTGGTAAAATCCAGCTCATTTTCACAAATATAGCACTTTTGAGAAGATGTTGTCTATCTTTCCAGGGAAAATAATAACAACTTATTCCCCTCTACTGTATTATGGATTTTATTTCTCATTCTCATTTCATGATGTATAATTAGTCTTAAGAATTTATTTCCACTTAAAATAGAGTAAGAGATCCTTATTGGGAAAGCATATGTTCTATATTTTTACCTTTAACAACCCAAATCAGTCAGTGCTTACTAAATATTCGTTGAATTGGATTAATTTTTGTTGGGTGATAGAATAAATAATATACCAAATCTATCAATGTGTGTGTGTGTGTGTGTGTGTGTGTGTGTGTGTGTGTATTTGGAGATTGAGGTGGGGCAGAGGGAGAGGGAAAGAATCTTAAGCAAGCTCCATGCTTGGCTCCATTTGGGGCTTAATCTCCTGACCCTGAGATCACAACCTGGGCCAAAATCGAGTCTGTTGCTTAACTGACTGAGCCACCCATGCACACCACCCCCACCATCAATGTGTTCTAATAAAATAATTGCTAATATCTTTCTTATGTCACCATTACTAGCATAGCATTCCAACCACTATTGTCATTGAAGCTAAGTTTGGTAAGCTTATGAATATAAATTTAGAGATGCCCAAAGCTAAGTTGTCAGATAATTTAATGACAAAAGAACCCTGATACATTAATATGAACAACAGTTATTTTGAGGAGTGGCAGAAACATATTGCTAAAGAAGAAAAAAATATATGTGTATTAGACATTAAGGTTTTTGGAAGCTTTCATTATTATATCATTACTTATGTACAAAGAAAAGAATAATTTTAATCCCAACTAGATCATATCATAGTATTTACTGAAATTTGTTTCTAGTTATTTTTATTAACATTTCTGTGGACAACACATGTAACTTGAATAATACATCTCTTCAAATTTGAGAATGAATTAAATATCATAGAAATACTTATCTTGAAAGTAAAGTAAACCAAACTCAAGGAAAACTTCCTTGGAAAATTCCATGATTTTATTTTTAGCCCCCAAACCATTCTCTTTTTCCCTCTGAAGAAAATAAAAACAAGTGATGTTCACAGAATGGCAATATGACACTGTGTCATTATTGCAACTATGGAAAAATTCAAATGAAGAAAGTAAGAAGGAAAGAATTTGGACTTTGAGATTTGGAAGATAGATGAATCTACGTTTACTAGCTGTGACATAAAATGTGAAACACTTCGCCTCTCTGAGCATTACATTCTCAATATAGGAAGTGGAAATATTAATATCTACTTAATATGATTACTGTAAGGAGTAAATGAGAGAAAAACATCATAGTACCAGGCATGCTGCCATGTACATCATAAGCATTCAACAACATTATTTCTCTTCTCTCTCCATTATAGCTTGTGGCAGACTACTAAAAGGCTGACAATTTTTTAAAGATATGATTTCCATTTCTAGGGTATTTGATTTTGACTAACCAATAACTCATGGATCCCTTGTATTCATTAAGCCTCAGCAATCTGCATGTTGTCTTCATTTCTATTTAATTCTCTTTAGGTTTTTCTTTGTACATTTGTTGTTACTTTTATGAGAAAGGCATTGTGAGATCAAGAAATGGAATATAATCAAATGAAGCTAGGGGAGGGGATTAGAAAAAAGGGGGGAAAATATAGCAAAACATCATAGAGTCATTGATGGTACCCTCAAAATTGTACCCGAGGAAAAAAACTTGTAATGGCATGTTAGTGTTTTTCAAGATCTTAAGAAAATGTGGACTACAATGAACTGCACTATATTATTTTATTCATCAGCACATCTCAACTTTTTGTTTTAACCCCACACATCTAAGGGTAATACACAGCATCATTAGTGATCATGGTTGATTACTACAGTCATTTTGTTTCATGGGCAAGGGTGGTGGGGCTGGAGGTGGTTAAGAGAGGAGAGGCTCTTGGCAGGAGAATAGAGAGTTTTTCTGTTTTACAAAACTTACCAGATAGTTTTTATTTGTCTTCATATAGTAGGAAGAGGGCAGGGTATTTTTTAAACTATCATGGAGTGACATCAAAAAAATATGTTTTGGATGAATAAAGGAATTTCGGATAAGGTGACATAGCCTAGACCATAAAACAAAGTTTTTTTTTTTTTTTTTTTTTTTTTTTTTTTAACTCAAATGCCAAGTAGAAAAAGATACAATTTGATTTTCCTTTTATAGATGTGGGCAACAATATGGTGAGTCTCTCTTTTTTTTTTTTTTTAAGATTTTATTTATTTATTCATGAGAGATACAGAGAGACAGAAACACAGAAATAGGGAGAAGCAGGCTCTTCTCAGGGACCCTGATGTGGGACTCAATCCCCAGATCTGGGATCATACCATGAGCCGAAGGCAGACACTCAACCATTGAGCTGCCCAGGTGTCCCTGGTGAGTCTCTTGTATAGTGGGTTCGCCCAGGCAAAAGACATCAAGTAGTTTTAGATACATGACTGCACATGTGGGAAATTATCTTACATTATCAGAAAAACAGAAAAAAATCTCTAAACAAATTAAAATTTCCTAGAAGAAACAAAACCCAGACTTTCTTTTAAAAAGTAGTGATCAGTTTCAGTTGAGATTCCAATTTTACAGGATTGGAAAAGGTTAATATTTTATACCTGCAGAACTCTGTAGCCAAGCATAATAAAACATCGAATACAAATTCAGAAAGGTATAGTAAAACACACGAAATAAAAACTATCCATCACTTTTTGAAACACAGTCTTTGCAGACTGATTAAAACACATGAAGAGAAAAATGGTACCTATGCATCGAGCGTACCAATAATTGAACTGGGATTCAGAGGGAGCTATTGAGAGTACTTGAGTACAATGCAGAGATGTAAAAAAAAAAAAAAGGCTTATAGCCAGAAATTTAGTTTGTAGGAGGGTTAATAATCCCCTAACTCCTTTTCTCTAAAATACCTGCTTGAAGGGTAATATTTAAATTCTGCAAAAAACTTCCTAAAGCTCTAAGTTTATTTTTCTCTGTTTTCTCAGTAATTTACCTTGACATTTTTAAATGATTGCCAAGCCACTGTTTATTTAAATAAGCACACTCTCTCAAACCTGACTTATATGTCCCTTCTTGATTCTGGATTTAACTTATGATGCTTATTCTGTAACATTATATTATTTCCATGGCAACTGTCTTGATATAATAAACAAAGGAAGATGACTTCAGCTGCTTTGTCCTGTGAAGGAGCTGGATTTGAGATTTGAAAGCTTGGGCTGAAAAGAAAACAGCTAAAAATAAAAAATAATGGTGAAAACAATGAAATTCATTTTATTGCATACCTCTGATTAGGGGGCAAATGCATTTACTCTGCAGAATAACCACAGCCCTACTCTCCTGGGCTTGTCCTAAATGTACCCCAGTTAGTGCCATGGAACTTCAGGCTGATTGGTTCCTTAGTACAATGCACTGTTCCTAATTGATAGTTCTAGTCTGTTCCACTGTTCTTTTGTCTGTTTTCAAAGCCCTAGGTACATTTGAGTATATCTTAGCTAAATGCATTACCAGATGACAAATAATAAAACCATTTATTAGGAATCAACCTCTGTACTAATGGCATGCATAATTTTTGCTATTATTTTCATTATGAGGCTGAAATGGGGAAAAAATCTATATACCATATACGCAAAACAAATAGATGTGGACTTTATAAAAACATAGAATTAGAGGTGATTTTAAAATCTATTTGCCTAATGTGACAATGACCTTTCCTCCCAGTTTCAAAAGGCTTTTAGGTACTCTCGGCCTATTGCAACTTCAATTAAATCCTACCCTCTCCTGAGACATGGCATCAAAATCTAATTCAGTTACAAGTAGCAATAACATTTAATTATCTCCTCCCGTTATCTACACTGCCAAATGATAGTATTTCCTGAGAGCCACAGATGTCACTGTTGTAAGCAAGAACCAGTTTAGGGATATGTACAGAATATTATCACACTGGCTTATTTAATGCTTTTATTCTTTATGGCTCATATTTACATATAGCAAAAAAATTGCTCCCAATCTAAACAGCTTCAAATAAAAATATTGTTAGTATATTCTCCTAGAGAAAATTACTTAACTTCCCTATGCCTCAGTGTCTTTATTCAAACCTCACAAGACCATGCCAGGTATATGGTAAACACAAAGCAAATATTAGCTTTTATTATTACCTCAGGTAAAATATTTCTTATCTGGTGCTAATACATACTAGGCGCAAGTCACCTTCTAATTAAGTAAAAATAAATTAAGGTAAAAACCAAAATTAGTCTGTCTAATGACAAAGTTGATGAATTTCATACTTTCTAGGCTAATATTAGTATTTATTTTTCTCAGAGCTCTCACCATCTCCTCTTTTTTTCCTTATGTTTCCCAATATGTCTAGGTTAAGTTTACTAGATACAGATGAAAGAATACTATGCTTGAGGTATTTCTGAACTTGAGCATATTCTCCACAAAACCAGGAAGAGATCACCAGAAGTTGCAAAGAAAGCAAGTTCGTTTGGTACTTTTGTGATTCTTTCTGGTAAAAGACCCTTCCTTTTGCAATTGCCTGAAGGACGTGACCCTGAGGCACAGATTCCAGTAAATCCTTCATTTCTAGCCCCTCTTCTATAACTCAACTCTCTCTAAAGAACAACTATCTTACCTTCTAACTTTCTAATTAGCAGGCAGATTTTGGCTTACAACAAGATTTATAGTCAGAGCATTAAGTAATATAAAGGAATGAAGTGTGTTTAAGAGTTTACAATTTTAAGTCCTCACAAAATTAAAAAATATATATATCCACAGAAATTTGAGACTGGAATAACACCGAAGATCATTTCAAAATCTTGTGAGTGTATCACCATTATGGGTAGATCACAATCTACTCTAATTAACAGGTTCATTATGATCATATGGCGAATTAACTTTATACTGTCTTATAAGGAATGAACACCTGTGACATGCCAAAGTTTGTGGTAGACACCCAAAGAGACAAAGATAAATAAGAGACAGGCTCCATCTTCAAGAGGCTCATGTATTCACTTGTCAACTACAGTATAATCAAATAAGCTTAGACACTTATTTATGAACAGACCAGTTGGATTATAAAAGGCTCCCTGGAGCAGCCCAGGTGGCTCAGCGGTTTGGTGCTACCTTCCGCCCAGGGCCTGATCCTGGAGACCTGGGATCGAGTCCCACATCAGGCTCCCAGTATGGAGCCTGCTTCTCCCTCTGCCTGTGTCTCTGCCTTTCTCTCTGTGTGTCTCTCATGAATGAATAAATAAAATCTTAAAAAAAATAAATAAAATAAAGGCTCCCTGTAAATCTGTTTATAAATCTGTTTATAAATCCCAAATGAATTAGAAAAGTTTAAGTTCACAATCCTCTAAACAGTTCTGTTAAATAGGACATGTGCACTGGTTCTTTGCATTCTTATGGTTGCTTAGTTTCTATAAGGCACATTTTTAAAATTTCTTTTCATTTTGTTGAAAAAAAATTGCGAGCTGTTCCCTTTCTTGAGCTCTAAATTTCACTACATTGGGGGAATGCTTTATTCCATATACACATACAAGACTCAACATTTCCTCATCCTTTTCAAGTTTTATAAAATAATCTTTTCTGTTTCTAGCATAATTATAAGCTCTCCTTAGTATTCTTCTTGGAAACTTTCATTATTTGTTGGTTGATTAACTTATTAAACTTGATGGATTGTGTGTTAATATCTGCACAGCAAATGAATTACCGACTAAAAACATGTGTGATGGCCCAGGCTATAATAGTAATTATAGCCCTTTATTTGTGTTAGGCTGAATACAGTACCTCTGAATTAGTACTTTGTTCATATAAATTAAAGTTTTAAGTTGAAAATGTAAAAAAATAAAGGAGCATTGGCTATTATATATTCATTTCTTTATCAACTCAACAAATTTACTGAAAGCTTTCTATATGCTAAACACCACTGTAGATAAAAAGGTAATTCAATATAGCATTATGAAACCTAGAAAAGGGAAATACAAAAAAAACTCATGAAACCTATCACAAGGACATCTAACACATACTTTGAAGGTCAAGGAGGCTTCAAATCAGAATGGAAAAATAAAGTGTGTCTGAAGAATAAACTGGTTAGGCCAATGAAGGGAGAGGTAAGATGGTCATATTCAGAATTTATTTTAAGGGCAATGGAGAGCAATGGAAGGATTTTAAGTAAGAGAGTGACATTGTCAAATTTCTATCATAGGAAATTCATTTTGAATCGACTGTTGGTTTGGGGAAGAGGGAGAAGAATCGATACTAGAGTCTGCTTGGGCTGTTACAATAATACAGGTAAGCAATGATAGATAATGGTGTCGATTAGGATAGTAGCAATGGAAGCTCAACAGATTAAAATACAAAGCCTGGTGATGTGATGAGCACTGGGTGGGCATTATATGCAACTGATAAATTACTGAGCACTACATCTGAAACTACGTATGTACTATATGTTGGATAATTTAATTTAAATTAAAAAAAATAAAGTGCAAAGAGTCTCCAGTTACTAAAGAACACTTTCAGTGCTTTCTCACTATACCCTTGCACTCACCTTCTTAGAGATAAATGATTTATTTGCTTATGCCAACACAAATGAAAGTTTGATTATTCACACGCATTAGAACCTCAACGGGTTTTTATCATTTTAAAGTGTAGAAAGTGCTTGGTATGTTTGGTAGTGGCATGTAGTGTTGTGTGGCTGTATTCTAGAATGCACACAGGAGAGTGACTATAGGAGATACTAAGGCCAACCTAAGAAAGGACTAAGGTATTTCAATTTTATGTAATAGGCGATGGGAAATCATGTAGTGATTTAATCAGGGAACAGAAATGGTCTGGTCTTTCTTAGGTTAACTGGGGTAAACAGACTTTAGAGTGAAATTTCAATGATATCCACTTCCTGGCATTTGTTTATGCTTCAGTGCAATTCCTCCCCCTGAGATAAGTGTGACCTGTAACCTGCTTCTCATTACTCCTGTGACTATATTTCACTATATAAAACTGAATCTTGCTAGTGACCCTCTACAGGGACTCTCCTTGTTGACTTGATGAAGTGGTTATGTTGGAAGAGGGCACATGGCAAGGGATTGTAGATGGTCTCTAGGAACTGCACAAAGAACTAAGCTCTCATTCCTATACCTACAAGGAACGAATTACATTCAGTAACCTTGTGCATTTGGAAGAGGGTCCAGAACCTCAGGTGAGAACTCAGTCAACACCTTGACTGCTGCTCTTGAGACCCTAAGAAGAGGACCTAGTTTAGCTGTGCCAAGACTCCTCACCCACAGGAACTTGAGAAAGTAAATGTGTTGTTTTAAGCTACCATGGATTCATGGTAATTTGTTACTTATTAATAAAAAATATATAACTGGCAATGCTACTGAAGAACATAGATGGAATTTGGAAGAAGAAAGGAGATAGATACAGTGGAATTATACATGTAATAGCTTAGATGTGAGCATTGGAATTAAAAAAGAGTTGGAATATTTTTCTTGTTCCTTATCAAGTTAGGCAATTAATTTAGCTACTTTATAAATGGAAGAATAATATTCTCTCAAATGGTTCTTAAAAGGAATATGTGAAAGAAGAAAATATATATAGTTCAGCAAAATGCCTAGCACACATTATTATCATTGTGCTATTATGTTCATTTGCATGAGGACCAATGAGACCTAGATTAGCATAATGATAATGAAAACAGAAATGGTGGTAAGTCTGATCACCATGCTATAGGTGGTATGCCTTAGTGACTATTCCAATATGGATAGAGAGAAAGAGAGGGGGCTGATGAAAGATGACACAATTTCTAGCTTGGATGACTGGCTGAGAATGATGCAATAATTGAAATAAAGAGTGCAGAAGGAAGGGCTGATTTGGCTGAGGAGATAATGAGTTCTGTTTGGCATGTGAAGCCGACTTGCTTGTAGGAGGACATCCATATGGAGAGGTCCAGTGTACAGCTGGGAATGCAGACTTGGTACTCAGAAGAGATCTGGGTATCTGGAAGGTTTTGGAGAGGTTTTATGTTATCCAGAAATTACATCAGTGTTCACACATACACGCCACCCTAATATTCTTTCTGTAAAAACATGAGAAATTTTTTATCTTAGAAATAAATAATGTGGTACTTTAATAAGCAGAGCCATGATTTAAAAAAAAATAGAGAATAGGTAAAGAATTTTTTCTTTCCTTAGAGCTGAATGACTAGTAGGTTCTCAAATGCAAAGAAAATATTTAACTTGACTAAGCTTGGTCAGTCTGTTGTAAAGGTTAACAAATCCTGGGCCCAGAGCCACATCCAGCTTGTTGCCTGCTTTTGTAAATAAAGTTCTACTGGAACACAGATACACCTGTTCATTCATATTTATTGTTGCTTTCAGGACGCAATGGGAGCATTTAGCAGTTTTGACTACAAGTTGTAAATCCCAAAATATTTACTGCCTGGCACTTTGCTCATTCCTGGTCTGTTCTATTAAAAAAAAAAAAAAAAAACAAAAACAAAAACAAAAAAAAAACTAATATTCCAAAATAGCGCATCAGTAAATAAAATAATAAAGAAATTTCACCTGGAATATAACAGCACTGGTCTAAAAAGTTCAAGACTCAGTTTCTGGCATAACCTTCCATTAATTACTTATAATCTTTCCAAGCAGCATTTTCTCAGCTGTTAAATAGCATTAATACCTTCTTGGCTTACTTTGTAAGGTCACAAGCAAAAAGTTCAAAAACAAACAGAGAAACAGATATAAGTTAAAATTATGGATTTTTACATTGTCAAATCAAAAGACCAATGTGCCCAATCATAATTATACAAGAAAAATATAAATATGCATTTATATTTATTAGAGCACTTGTCCATCTAATATTTTCTGTTATTTTTAATATAAATATTTGGGTTGAATAGAACTCATACTGGCACCATTCTTTCTAAAAAAGAGAAGTATAGGAAATGAAGGCATTTGCTTAGAAGCAGTCAGCTAATTAATGGTAGCATCTGAAAGCAAGGCAGGTCTCTTAATATTAATTTGCTTTCTACAAGGCTATATATCTACAATCCTGACAAACTTGATAAATCAATCATATTTGATACATATATATGGGTATCTGATGTAAATAATTTTAGCATAGTGAGCTTGGAGACTGACATGAAATAGAATTTGCTCAAAGATAAACTACTTCACATGCATTTTAATCTTTTATTTTTTTAAATTTTTATATTTTTAATGTTAAGATTGTTCTAAATTAGCAGAGTTGTTACAGTGATAGTACAGAGGTCCCATATATGCTGCACCCTATTTCCCATATTGTTAACATTCATTTTTTAACTAAGTAACAATCAGTATCTATCATCTAAAAAGTGAGAAAAGAGAAAAATGTGTAGATGTATAATACAGAGTTATCAGTTTTCTCATTTGATTTATGATTCAAGAAAGATGTTGTTACTTGTCCAAGGTCATATAAAAAATCAATGACACATAAAATTAGAAATAGAAGTAAGATGTGTTAAATGGGGAACTATGAGGATGAATGAATGAATGTTTTTAAAATGATTTCAAAATGTGTGGACTCCTGACTAAAGATAAATCATTACTAACACTGAACTTGCTAATCTACTTTCCAAAACAATATGTTCTTTCATTAACTTCTTGTTTATTTGCAACATGACCTGGCATGATTTCTGGCATATAGGCGGACTATGGATATGCAAGTTTTTTCTTGATCTAGAAGGACGGCAATGGGAATGCCAATGTTTTTTTGGAATGTGAACTTTAGTAAAGAAAGTAAAAAACAGGCCAGTGTTTCTTATTTTCAAAGTAATCAATTCTCTTTTACTTTTTTTTTTTTTAATTTGGTCACTTATGAAGATGACCAGATTATCTATTTCCATAGAAACATGGCTCTCCAGGATTATCACTTAAATATAAAATATCTTTACTGAAATATAATTTTATCTGTTGATTATTTTTATCTTTTCTAAATTGTAAAACATAATTATAGGTATGTGTTGGTTTTTAAGATAAAATTTTCACCTTGATAATTAAGTCATAAATAAGATATGTATGAAATACATAGCTACTGATAGCACATTAAACTTTTCATCTCCTCCATCTCTTCTGTTTCCTCTCCTGCTGGTTGGTAAAAATCAATCCTTGCAACTCTTGCCATGATGGTCCTTAGGATAACTGGATATATGTCGACAGAAAGAGTTGCAGGTACAAGAAAAAGAGACTGAGGTTTATTGAAAGAGTGTCATGTGTTGAGCAGTGCATTGGGTGATTTACATGTCTTTCACTGCTTACAGCTATATGCTATCTTGCACCATAGATATGATTATCCATATTTTACATTTGAGAAAGGTTGGCAGGAAAGATATCTGAACAACTTCCCAAAGGTCACCTGAAGAAAAGCTGGAGTATAAATATTAACCATAGGACTGTAATGGAGGCCACCTCTTGGGGAGAAAAATCCCTGTTTCTCAGCTTTATGCTTTCAGTTTCTATCCAGATTCTTCTCTTGCTCTACAAATTTCCCTGCAGTTAAGTAATCCCTGATAAATGGGTCATGTTCAAAGAAGTTTCCTCCGATTAAAATAGAGGACAACATAAGGAGTCTCTGAAGCCATGTATCAACTATAATTAAGACCAGATTTCCTCCCAACTTGATTGTCCAAAGACAACAGTGTGCTTTTTTGAATGGTGCACAAGCCTGGGACTCAGAGCATTGTGACAGACATGGCTCTGCTCCTAAGTTTGAATTTTTTAATAGACAACAGTGTGCTTTTTTGAATGGTGCACAAGCCTGGGACTCAGAGCATTGTGAGAGTAATGGCTCTGCTCCTAAATTTGCATTTTTTATAGACATCATAACTTCACTGATAAAACAGTTATGCTAAGTCTGCTTTCACAGCACTGATGAGTTTTTGGAATAAGACAATACATGATAAAATCCTTTATAGATTGTAAAGACCATATTATGGTGTTATTATATTTTAATCATTTAATAGGTAGTGTAAAATATCACTTTAAAAACATAAATGCAGAGGTTACTCGGAAAAGTTATTTAAATGAAAATGTTATTTATTACTTATGTACCATCCAGAATTAAGATAATTTTCACCAGATTCTACCAACATAAACCGAAAGACACCAAACAATTTATATACTAAACAGAGTCAAAATTAAACTTATATAAACAAAAAGTTTCTGTAATTAGTTCTGAATATGAATTGTCTTACTGTCCAGAGTCAGATATCGTCTTATATAACCAATGTAAGAACCTAGGTATACATAAGTCATTTTAGTAAATGTTAGTATTAGCTTTCCACATGACAGAAAATTTAAAACCTCATCTATGGTTTATTCTGGGAATGTATCCATCGTTTGCAACCTTGTGCCAGGGAAAGACCATCTAGATTCCAAAAATCTGAAACAGAAGCAAACTTTTGGAATACAATCTACTTCTAATTTGGCCACTATCTATAACATAAGCTTTCTATGAAGTTGGTAACGCCAAAGACTAAATAATGGTTTTTAAGCCAGTATGGATAAGGGAATTGGCATGCGAGATACATAAAGTTAAAAGTACAAGAAAATCTAAAAAGAAATAAAAACTGTTCAAATAAACTAGCATTGCTAAAATTGGGTCTGTTCATATGAATACTTACAAATAATTTGCATTTTAGACTAAAGAATGTGAACTTTGAAAAGATAACAAAATAAGAAATATGTATATATGCATATATGTAACCAGGAATACAAAAAGGAATACATTTGTTTTAATGCATAGGCAGAGTAGTAAGGTTTAAAGAAAACTGGAGAAGTAAAAATTTTAAAAGTCATTCTATTTGAAATGTTTCTTTGCATCTGGTCACTTAAATGTATACCTACAGTAGAATTTATTAAAGTCAGTAGGTTTAATTGTAAATTTCAATAAGCTTAAACACAAGCACAGCTAATTTGAAAATGTGGAGAAAAATCCCATGGCAATAATTTGCTTTCTAAATTTGTCTACAGGGTGATTTTATTTTATCCTTCCCATTAAAGATTTAGAAACAAATAAACCTAGTCTCAAAGAAATACGATAGTAAAACAAAAATTAATTTAAAAGTTTTTTTTTTTTTTGCCAAGTCAGAGTTTTGTAAATCTATTAAAATTTTTCATAAATATGAACTAAACCTTAAAAATCTACGTGCAAACAATTTCTTAAAGTGTGTAATTCCTGGTGTGTATTTGATGCTTTGAGAGAAAATATTAACTCTGACCTAGAGTCCTCATAGAGTCCTTCAAGATTCACCTTCCTCTAGACCTTTTTGAGATAAAACCCTCTAGTGAGAAAAAGCTGCATTTTAGAATATGAAAAACTTCATACAAATCATGGTTCTGTCACTTACAACCTTGATGATCTTGGGCAAGTTATTTCAAATCTCTAAGGCTCAGATTCTTCTGATGAAAAATGGTGGCGGTGGAGGAAGAGTGGGTAGTAGGATAATAACAACAGGATTATAGTAAGGATTAAATGAGATAACTATATATGAAAGAGCCAAGTAGACCCTCATAAATGTTAGTGTTTTATGAAATGGAATTCATTCCCTACTATAGCTGGTTTTATAAACTAAATTGATAGGCTGGGTAGATACCAGATTATATTTATTATGAGTTATAATAACATCTAAATTCTGAATCCTTTCTATATTCCAGAAATTATATTAGGTGTCTGACTGGCATGGCTAATCTCTTTTAATCCTCCTAACTAACTCATAACAATGAACTAGCTACTACTGTTATAACCGATTTACAGATGGAAAAAATGAAGTTTAGAAAAATGAATTAACCCAATATCAAATGACTACCATCTAAACTCAGACATTCAATAGCCTTCACTTGGATTATTCCCAAGATTCTCATTAACTAGTCTTTGAAAATATGCACAACAAGCAAAAATGGAAAGGGGGCAACTCAGGTAAAGGGAGGGATTCAAAACCTGGATACAGCAGGAAAAAAAAAAAAAAAAAAAAACAGAAAACAAAAAACAAAACAACAAAAAACCCAGAGAAATTGCATTCTATGTAGCTTCCTGAAAAAGATGCTCTGAGAGTGTGACTGCTCATCACCTTCCAACTTCAAGCCTCTGTGGTTGCTTGTGCTATTTCTATAAAAGCCTAGGATTTTAAAAAGAAATTTCATCTGTTATATATCATCCTGTCTGTTATATAACCCACAGAGGCTGTGAAAACAATCTCATCACTATAAAAGTCTTCAGACCCACATTAACCTGGAAGATCATAATTTTTTTACTTGATTTGGGGATCCACCAGAATATCCACATTTTATACCCTGGATAATATATTAGTAAGTCACAGAGGGCATCCTGCTCATTCTAAATTTCATCTGTAGGCATTTTGCCTCCATAGAAATGACAAGGTCTTGAACCACAGATCAAATCTCTAACAATTTTCCTGATTTTGTAGCATATTAAACTTACATAGATCTGTGACCTACAATTACATTTACAATTAAAGTAAATTCAAATTAAGTGCTTTTGAGAGATTCAACAGCTTTATAAAATAATTATAAAATGACCATTTGTATCTTCTTCTGTCATATAAACAAGTACTGACAACCACTAAATGGCTAATGACCTGAAGAAATTTTTGTCTCCTTATCTCCTACTTTAAATAGGAAATGACTTAAGTCTTAATCGAAAATCCTTCATTTTCCCTACAGAATTTTACTTTATTTTTCTTTTTTATCAGTTAAGTTTCCAAAGACCGGGATGGTGATTCTAAACTTTCAATACTTTAATTATTGTTATTCTTTATTTCACAACATAAAATGAATTGCCATCTTAATTCATCTATCATAATAGGTCCATATATTGATTATATACATTGAGTCAATACATGACTTGATAGCCTTTAAATTATCTATTATTTATTTGACACATTTTCCTTCATAGTCATCTTTCATGAATGTGAATCCTAAATTATAAATTATTGCCAAATCTTCTGTCATAAGTCATGGGAAATCATCATCAGTAGAATATAAGAAGGTAATTTTCTGTAAACTCAGAAAATGTGATTATCTATCTATCTATTTTTATATCACCTATTTATATATCTATTGATTCCTTATCCCTGTCATCTGAAAACAAATTTAGAAGCATGGTTACTTAAATGGAGCAGTTGAGAAGTTAATTGAGGTACACCAGATTGCCAAGTGAAAAAAAAAATTGAACTAACTAATACAAAATAAATGAAGAAATTCAACAGATTATAAAAGAACAAAGGGTGTATAACCATGCAACTCCATGGACAGTGACTACACATACAAGCAAATGAAAGCAGCTGACCACGTACCCACACACCTTGGCAGAGGTGCACTCCACACTCGTCGGCCACCACCAAGACAGGTGATCTCGGATGTCCCTTCCAGTCTGTAACCTGATGAGCACGAGAAGGTCAGAGTGTCACCAACCCCAAAGTTGAACCCGATTCGGTTACCATATTGAGGAATTCCAGGATCTTCACAAGGTTCGAGGTTATATTCTGTAAATTAGATGGAGAGGAGGACAAAGAAAATGATAGTATTCATTTTTAAGGGAACATTGCTATTGTTTGCAGACTGGATGCTATTGGGCTCAGTCAGACATTTAAAAAATGATGTTGTGTGTAATTATGGAAACATGCTAATGACACACATACTTTTCTTCTTTTGTGAAAGATCGAATAGCTTGATAAGTACTTTTATGTGTGAAATTCAATACAGATGAGAAAATGTCACCTTCTGAGTGATAAATTGAGAATTTAGCTATTTATCTCATATTCTTTCTTCTGCATTAGAAACATTTCCATTTCACCGATTTTGACTTATAATAATAGCATAATAGATGCATATTTTCAAACACAAAATAACATTTGGGATGAAATCATTAGCACTTTTGAAATGCATTTTACTTAATGGTTTTAATCTAAATGACAAAGGCTCTTATGTCTCTCCTCTACAAGGAGTTCAATTAATCCATATTCTGAAAAACACAGAACTTCAAAGGCAATGGTTTATGTAAGACTGAAGTGCCCACACACTGAAAATTGTTACTTTATAGATTTATACAAGAAAATTTCCCTAAGCAATGAATGAGCACCATGAAAATAAACAGCTAAACACTCTTCAGGGTATAAGAGAGTAGAGTTGATTAAACAACAATATTATAATTTATATAGCATCCTAAGAAGAAGTAGCTTTGTTAAAACTATTTCCAGAGCATGTACTTACCTTGTAATTGCAATGGAGAACAAAAGGAATTGTTCCATGTTGATGAGCTATTATTTTTATTGTTTAAAAAATTTATTTGGACATACTTTTAAACTTCTAGGTTAAAATCGATTATGCTCATGTGCTATATTATTTTAGAAGACAAGTATTTCCATGCAAATATAGAGCAAGAACTGAAAACAAGGTTAGCTTTTGTCTGATTTTATATATACATTAAAATCATATAGAAATAAATATATATAATTATAATATTACACTTTTAATGTTAGCAAGTGGACATAAGATTTACTTATTAATTTGTTTCTGTGTTAAGAAGTAACTACTGGCCTCATTATTCCATTCAACTAGAAAGTAGAACTACCGGATAGAAAAACTTCTGTTTTTTTTATAGAAAAATATTTATTCACTTTAATTTTATAAAGTTTTCCCTCTGGAATCCAAATTATGTTTTCTCTAGATGAGGTTATTCTAGAATAGAGGGATAACTACATTAATTTTTTTCTATATCATTTATTTCCAAAGTACTAAATTAAATTTATCTTAACCTTGGCCTATAAATTATGTCTTTTCCAAGAGACATAAAATTAGAACATCACTGTCCCATGTTCATTTGAGTTTAATTAAAATTTTAAAACATATCTTTTCCTTTTTTACAGATTTTATTTATTTATTCATGAGAGACACAGAGATAGAGAGAGGCAGAGAGAGAAGCAGGCTCCATGCAGGGAGCCTGATGTAGGACTCGATCCTAGGACTTCAGGATCACACCCTGAGCCAAAGGCAGACACTTAACCACTGAGCCACCCAGACATCCCTAAAATATATCATTAAATTTCTATTTTAAGTTCATGAAGCATTTTAGCTAGTTTTGCCCTGTTACTTAGAGTAGACTTTTAGGAAAGTCATTTATATTTTGCTTTTGTATAAAGGTTCCCTTTAATACTACCATAGACAATCTTCAAGATATTCACACTTTCCTTAACATTGGTTGACAGATATTTATTTGCTTTTTAAAATCATTTCTGTTATTTTTCCCTTTCTTTTTTTATACTATAAAAACAGACTTTTAAAATTTATTTTCTTACCAGAGAATGTAATATTGAATCCTTCATATGATATTGAAAAATCAGAAATGAAGCGCAATTGAGCTCTGAAATTTCCATAGAGACCAGCATTGATTGTTGAAGGAAGTTCTGAACCAGTAAGGCGTGCCAGTGGTTGGGTAAAACTACCATTCTCTGTGATCAGTAAATAGTCATGATGGTCTTCCAAATGGAAGGTGTGAAAGTTGAACTGTACACCTATTGAGAAAAGAAGAAAATTAGACTCAAAAAGTATATCTGTAAGACACAGAGAGATACCAAAGTAACTGAAGCCAGGACTCTTCTTGTAATTAAATTCTCTGGAAATGAAAAGTACTGCTATGAAATACTCCAGGTGTGTCATCTAATAAAATCTTTTTTTTCCCCCTGTAGCTTATAAGACATGTAGCGAGTCATATTTTGGAAACCAAAGCCTGAAAAGATATCACTTGAGTTTTCAGAAAATTTTGAGGAAAATTCATATGCTTTATTTATAATAGTAGTGCAGCTTTCTGGCAAATACTTTACATGCCTCCTTCATTTCCTTCTGCAATCTTCTCAAACAATAAACAGTGTTTAGTAATACAACACCCAACTTCCACAAATGCTTAATTGCAGAAGAGAAATGTAGAGTAGGCATAGGAAGGAACTGTTTGTTAAGTGAATATAGTTTTTATTTCTTTTTCACATGCTTCAACCTGTGTACATCATATACTGAAAATTCAGATCGTTGAAATTTCACAAAGTAAACTTATCTTTGCAAATATAATCTGAAACGATAGACACAACATTACTGACAGCAGAACCTCTTCCATGAAACTTTCTCTCACTTCAGTTTGACAAAAGTAACTACTCACTTAACTTCTAGAGACACAGGCTAATTTTGCTACCTTATATAAATGGTTTGTAGTTTTATATAATGGATTCATATAATACATACTCCTTTGTTGAGTTTTACTCAACATTAGGTATGTGAGATTTATCTCTGTTTCTGTGTGTGGTTGTGAATTGTTTATTTCAGTGATGTATACCATGGCATTTCATTTTGCAAAAACACTGCATTCATGTATCTGTTCAACATTTGACAATCACTTAAGTACTTTGTGTTTTAGCCTGAATGTAGATGGTGCCATGATTATTCAAGTATGTCTTTTGAAGAATATATATTTCTGTTGGGGAATAATCTAGGAGTGGAATTACTGGGTCATTATCCCTTAGGGGTCATTAATAGCAGCTTTAATAGACTGCTTTACAAAGTGGCTGTGCCAATTTATATTTCCATTGCCATATCTAGTTGCTTTATACCTTTGTCAATGCTTGAGTTTTTTGTTTTTTTTTTTTCATTTATTCTATTCTGGTGAGTGTGGTGTGGCATTGCATTGTGGTCTCACATGAGTTTTTTTTTTTTTCACATGAGTTTTTGATGTTGTCTAGAACAGATATTAAAGACTAAAGATTATACACACATATGCACACACCACTCATACTTTGGGCAAGGTATTAAGTGAAGTAAGAGATGACTATCACATTCACCTTTCCCTTGAAGTGTTTTCTTTTTTTACATTAAACAAAAAAAGATTCATCAAAATATTTAGTAAAGAAATTAAAAAAAAAACAGAATACGGTAACATTTTTTAGCATTATTCATTGATATTTTAGTTCAAAATCCTTCGAATATTCATTGTTTTTTTTTAAACAAAGCTATAAAATGAAACCAAACAAATACCCTGAAAACATAAGCAATCATAAGACAAGGTTATTACCAAAAAAAAAAGACATGGTTATTACTGCAAAACAAGGTTATTACCGCAGAATGGACCAGTGATTTGGTCTCAGGAAAGATTAGAAATGTACAAAAACACTATTTTTCAAATTCTTCAAAATGTGAGGTTTTTCCCTCCCCACAATGATCAGGAATATAAGAACCCCTTTAGAAGGAGTTCAGAAATTGAGTCAGTCTTTCAAATGTTCTTCAGTATAAAAGTGGTAATTGACACTCACCAGATGCTAATAAGAATACAGTATAGATATGGCAAGAAGATGCTTTGTCATCTACATTAACTGCTATCTAAGTGTAAAAAATAGCCTGAGTGGAATTTCAGGTAAGTCAATTTGATTTTTACAATATAATAAAGCTAAGAAAAAGTCATTAGAGAATAGGAGAGTAGATGAACAAGAGATAAGAAAAATGTTGTTCTGCATATAATTTATATATTTTTAGAAAAATGTCTTTATTCTGATATACATTGAACTAATATGTGGAAAATTAAAAAATTAAAAATTCTGTTAGATCATGGTGCTAATAGCACAGTGCTTTGCATAGAAGACGTGTTCAGCATTTGTTAACTTGTTATTGTTCAACATGCAAGCTCATTGTTTTGTGGATTTTTTTGTCACTCAGTCCAGGCCAGCCACTTTATAAAAGGAAACTTCTGTTTATCAGATTATGGTTTTTTTTTTTTTCAGATTATGGTTTAAATAATAAAATCTGTTTTCACTACTGTACCACAATGTTAAGACCTTTAAAATTCTGCTAAGGTCCTGAAACCAAGTAAGGAAATTATATTAAGAACCTACTATACTCTAGGCATTATGGAATGTAGAGATTTAGAAGACTGTAAAGAACTCCTGGTCTATCTAAGGGAAAGGATACCTAAACCAATGGTTCAAACTTTCTGTTAAGTGCCCTGAAAGTGACTAAGTCAGCAGAGCACAGTATGGACAAGTCAGTACAGGAGCACAGAAATAGAAATAACCAACTTGTCAAAGGGGTCAGCAGAAGCTTCTGAAAGCAGTGACCTTCAAAAGTGAGCAGAATTTGGTGAAGGAGCAGCTCCAGGACAGACATTTCAGGAAGAAGGAGCAGATAGGTAAGGACACACTATTTTAATAGGGCGGTGGGTATTTGAGACATAGTGAGAAAAAGTCAATTTTCAACATCTTGGAATCTTCTCATAAGAATGAACATTGAGGAAGCCCTATGAAGGCAATTACTGTACCAGACATATGTGTAAAGACTTGGCCTTAAAGTCAAAATATTTTTAAAAAGTCAAAATATTATAAATTCTTAGGTTTCAGTTATAGTCATGCCACCAACCATGATATTGAGGGTGCTTTACAGACCTTTGTGTCTTTTTTCCAATCTTTAAATGTACGGGATTATACTAGACTATGCATTATCTAAGGACAATTTCACCCTTAAAAGCCTAAGGTTTTTTTTATGGGGTGTCTAGGTGGCTCAGGCAGTTAAGCATCTGCCTTCAGGTCATGATCCCTGGGTCCTGGGATGGAGCCCCACGTGCATTGGGATCCCTGCTCGGTGGGGAGCCTGTTTCTCCTTCTCCCTCTCCCCCTGCTTGTGCTTTCTCTGTCTCTGTTAAACAAATAAATAAAATCTTAAAAAAAAAGTCTAAGGTATTTTGTCTTGTTTTGTTTTGTTTTTAATGCAGTCCCCCCACCCAGGTCTCTAGTAGACTAGAACATATAATTAGCATCTTGATTTCTGCAATGTATTTAAGGAAAATCTCTTCTGGTGTCGTTGTAAACAAGGAGCAATGTAGGCTGAATGATACTATAGTTAACTGAATTTGAAACAACTGTATGTATTCAAACACCCTGACTTAGTTTTAAGTGGTGAAGAGGTTGCTGATGGTATATTTGATGTTTCTTTTATCTTAAATATTTGGATATTTAGATCTGTTCTGTTAAGATTTTTTAAACCCCTAAAGTCTTGATGATTCTTGATTAAATTCCCAGAATTACTTAGGAAAATTCTGACTGTTTATGTAAATATAAATGAAATGTAAATTGCTTCAAAATAATCTCACAAAAATTCTGGGCAAAAATTAAAAGGGGTAATACATAAAAAGAAAACATAAGAGGGGTAAATATAAAAGCCTGATGTGCCCTCCATTATGGCTATGGAATCAGGATAAAGGTAAAAGGGTCAATTCAAGTTTAAGGAAGTAGAAGAGATGTAAGTAAAACAAACAACAAACAAACAAAAAGCAGAATTATGGAGAGTCTTCATGAAGACACATACCAGACAATGAAATATATAGATATAGGTAAAGAGGTAATGTGGTTTCAGAAAAAGAGTACTTGTATGTAGTCATAGGATGTAAATTCAAGTTCTTTGTCCAATCTTTACAGGCATTAAGTCTTTGAGTGTAAATAAATAACCTCTAGTGACTTCAGACTCTTATTTATAAAATGCAAGTAACACCTTCACTACTTCACAAGTCATTTGAAAGTTCCACTGATCCTTGATAACATCAACTTTAAAAAAAATGTCTTGCACTGAAGATAGAAAAAAATCAACTGCACAAATACAGAATTTTAGGATTTGGGCTTACTTTAAGTTAGTACTATGACACAACAGCATAAAAGTTAACAAAAGCAAATATGTACAGACTTCATTAATGGAAATACTTTGTGGAGTTAAATAATGCCATATAGTGTTTTGTCCTGGGAAAACATGTTAGAAGGATAATGCTATCCCTGGATATCAATAAACTGGAACACATCCGGAAAAAGGTGGTTAGAATGGTGATGACAGTAAAAATATCTTAGAATAAAAAATTGATGGAACTGAGGTGATCAGTCTGGGAAGAAAAAGCTGAGGGTAGCAGACATGAAAAGCATGATGGGCACAGAATAGTGACTTGTTATAGTGCAGAGTTCAGGTGGAGAAAGGATTAGATTGTTTTTGTGGGTTTTCTTTATTTTGTCTAACTCCAGAGGGCAAAACAAGGATAACAATTGCAGAATAATTTTCAAACAATTACAACCATACAAAAATTGAGCAAGTTTTCCCAAGAAATAAGGTTGCCATCAACACAAGTGTCAATATCAGGCCAGTTCATCATATTTCTGAGACACTATAGAAAGAAACTGGTGTACGGGGTGAGAGATTAGACTGTATTACCTTGACAGTGTCTCCCAACTTTAAGAGATTATCCTTCACATAACTTTGGTTACACTCTGGAATAGTTGTACTTCCAACAAATTTAGTTGGCTCCTACAGAGAAGCATCTAAATCTGCATTTCTTGCCATGTAAATACAGATTTAATTAACACTTGCAACCTGTGAAGATGCAAAACCTTAAGTGTTAATTAAACCTCTATTTACATAGCAAGCAGTATGTAGCCCTCCATTTTCTTGTATAATACAAGGAAGTTTATTTTAAACTCCATTAATCCACTGCTGCTGGAATAATAGGATGCTCTGGTTAACTTCAAGCAAAGAGTCTTGTATTATACAGAACAAAAACGACAGTTTACAAAAGTCTTCTACTTCGTTCCTGCTGTTCAATACCAGAATGCTCATTTTAACTTTTTTCTCTATAATATTTAATTTCATCATGATAATAACTCCAATAGAATCTTCACCCTCAATAAAATAATATATAATTTTAATAAAGCCAAACTTCATTTGCAAGAACACTAAATTCAAATGTATCAAACATAAGCTTTAATTTTTAAAATTGTAATAGCATCCTTTCCTTGCTAGGATTTTTAAAAAAGATTTTCTATAGTAAAATCAATCATTAAGTATGATATAATAGTAAAAACCGATGGGAATGATTTAATGATAGAGTTAAAAGAAAAATAACTTCTCCAAAGCAGTTATTCAAATGAATAAATGAACTCTTTTTAAAAGATTAGGATATAGAGATTTTTAGGTCAATAATTTTAATCCATTTTTGATTTTGATATGTTAGGATGACCATTTTACTGCTAAGGTGTTGCCTCAATCACTTCTATTTGCTAGTTCGTTAGTTTGGTTGTATAACATGCATGAACCATATTTAGTTCTACAGGGCCTTTCACTTATTTGTTCAAAAGACATCTATTAACATGTACCACAGGCACTGTGCAATTTTACACTCCCCATCAATTCTGTGAGATATATTTGTAGTTCTGACAGAAAACCGAGACACAAGTATTTCTAGAATGGTTATAAATTCATATGAAGAGTATAATTACAATAAATAATCATAAACATGTTAAAAGCAATGCATATAAATATGTTTGCTTTACAACTGGCTCAGCACTTCAGATCATCTTCCAATTTCCTTTTGAACTTTTGAAATCAACCTCTTAACACTATGCCAGAGAACAAAAGCCATCCTGTTTGAGATTTTTGTTGATATGAAAATTCCAAATAACATTAATTTAATACATCAAAAGAAAATAAATATCTTTTACATTATCATTCTGGCAGAAACATAAGCATATTATAATACTATGGAAAAGTAAATATAATCTTCTGCTGCGGTTACTCAAACTGGATTTTGTGTTAGCATATTTTAGTCCTGATCTGTTTTTGCTCATGCAAAATGACATTGTAAAGGACAATGAAATAAAAATAGATGCAATGAAAATTCAGAAGATAGTCCAATTATCATTGCGTGAGGCAAATTACCTTTTCCATGAGTTACATCAACAGTCCATGTACAATTCAGAGAATTTGGATAAAATTCCGGGTAACCAGGTGATAAGATTGTTCCACTAGGCCCTCTAACATCTCCTCCACATAATGCTGAAAATACAAAGAAATACAGTCATGTGATCAGTCATAGTTAGAGAGGCAGAGGCTGAACAAATCTCTCCTCTCTTGAAATAGAATGAATCTGATTTTCTTTGCTTAAGCTACTTCTCGGTAATAACAGGAGTGCGTATAAGACCTCCTCCAATACTAGGGAACAGTTTCATCCACTGCAGCTCTAGAGAAGCAAAAGGTATGTAACAGCCTCTGAGAATTAGCCACAAGATAACGTAGCTCATCTTCCCACATTTGAATTTGAAGTACATACTTATCTTACACATTTCTAATTATAACTAACATTTGCATAAATTGGTCATAAATTAAACATGAGTAATTAATTGTTTAGCAGCCCCACTTTTATTAAGCTTTAAGGAAACGAATTGTTAATTATGCAGAATCATTTCTTTTAGATTCCTAAAGGGGTATGTGTTATTTCTCATATAATTCTTTTTAAAACAGTGAGCTAAGCCGCAAAACTTTTAAAGGCTATGTCTGCAATTCTCCATTGTCTTTGGGTTATATCAAGAACAAGCAGGAATGTTTGAGAAGCTATAACTTCTAAGTAAATATTCTGAGATAAGAAAAATAAATATATGTTTAATAATGTAGGTCAAATAAATTTAAATTTGATTCAATGTTCATTTTTTTAAGAACAAATCATAGTTTAAAATGTCTTCTATCACATTCAACAACCATCAGTGGTTATGCTATACCAGATAATTTTATCAGTATTAAAAATTAAAGGAGACAAAGATATAGCCAAGTAAGAATGTATATTGTAATGGAAACAGAAAGGTATGGACTCCTTATTCTATTCCATGTGGAGATGTCAGCTCTCATGGCGAAGGTAATAAGAACTGTGAATGCAACATATGGTCTTGTCTGCTCTGATCCTTGCTTAAGCAACTTCCCGGGAACACAGAAAGGTGAGACTTGGCCTTATCCTTTTCCATGATTTCTTCCAAGTAACGGTGTTGAGAAGAGTCAAGGCAATCTGGTTACTATTCTATACTGACCTGACTAGAAATACATTGTCTGCAATTCCTGTATCTAAGCATGCAGGCTTGAACTTACACACACACACATACACACACACACACACACACATGGAACATTTACATATGTATACAAAATTAAAATCCACTTCTCCCTTTGCTATTTCTTTTACTCCACCAAGGAGTAAAGGCAGGTCCTTTACAAGTACCTCTCTAGGTACTTATAGATAGCTTCCTTAAGGCTAAAATAAACCCATGCTTCCAATCTCATTTATTACCAATTCATTGGAATAATATGCATGGTTTGCTACTTTAGGCTTCTATTTAGATCCCGCATGGGCTTTCACTGGCAACTATTATGACTGAACCTCTCAAATTTCCTTTCAATTTTTAAAAAAGTCTCATTGTGTTTTTGTGATCATTTAAGAGTTAGGTATACCATTTCTACTGTATCTTGCTGATAATGGTGGTGCTAAGTTGATCTGCTTTTATTTCCCTTGTAATGCATTCTACTTGACACAGTACTGTATTTTTTGTTAGACTATTTTTACATATGTCAATCTATTCCTAATACACTCTGTTTTATTTTATTCTCCATTATGAGAGTCACACACACAAAAATACAAAATAGTATGAATTTGTTGAGTGAAATGTGATGCGTGAAGATGCTTTACCATTTGAAAGGACTATATTACATACAGCTAGAGTAAAACTCAGTGAACAGAAGAGTAAAAATTAAGTGAGTCAAATTAATTAGTTAAATACAGAAAAGAAAGATGTGAAATTTGTATTCAGTGCATCAGACATGTGCCCCTATGCATGCATGTGTGTAACCACTGTGTGTATAGGATAGAGAGCATGGAAGACACATACATATGCATGCTTAATAATAAAAACACTATGTCTTATTTGAAATAAACTAAAGCTAAATAAATAGAGAATAAAATCATTGCAATTAAAAAAAAAGAACTTGTAGGGGGAAAACTCTTCTACACGTCAGCATTCTTCTGAATAAATCTGCTTTGTCAAATCTTTTTGTACTGGGAGAATTTCTTGAGAATTTTCTGTCTGCCAACTATACCTACCACATCTGTGTTGAAGGCAGAACATTAAAGACACGTTCTGTAAATGAATAAAGTTAAGTAACCATGAACACTTTAAAATATTTAGTAAGAATGATCAATAACTAAAATACTAGTAGTGAACATGTATATCGAGATTTTGATTATAAGCAGGTGATAGAGTGGATTTTTATGACACAGTGGAAGTTTCTGTTATTTTAGAATATTAGTCGTAGATAAAGGCCTTGAAAGGAACTGATTTGAAGATAGAATTTCATAGTAAATTACGGGGAAAGAGTGTGATTTAGGTATCTTTTTTGAAAGATGAAACTAAAAATATGAAAATATGTGTATTTTATACCTTCATAAAATGTAGGGTAAAATTTTGTCTACTCACTACTTTGTAGCAAAAGCAAAAGAATCACTCATACTGAACTTACAACATGATAGGCACTATCCAGAAGACTTTAATTTTTATTAACTCAACCCCCTAACAACCCAAAGAGATAAGTACTGTAATTATTCAGTTTACAAATGAAAAAGCAAGTATGGAGGGAATTCTAGGAGCCTAGTTCCAGAGTCTGTGATCTTATGCTGACTCTTAAATCGAGTGTTGATTTTGTTTTTACAAGCTAATTTTTCTACAAAAAAAATATATGTGTATATAGCAAGCTATGACATCCTTCACTTATGTTTACTTTTTGCATTCCCCTGCGAACATTCAATCTATATAAAAATTATCCAAGGAGATAAGGCATGTGGGTGGCTCAGTCAGTGGGTGACCAACTTGATTTTGGCTCAAGTCATGATCTCAGGGTTGTGAGATCCAGTCACCACCCTCACATCAGACTCTGTGCTGGGCATGGAGTCTGCTTGAGAGTCTCTTTCTCTTTCTGCCTCTGCCTTCCATGTCTCCCCACCCCCATTCACACACTCTTGCTCACTCTCTCTCAAAATACATAAATAAAATCTTTAAAAAAAATCAAGAATATCATTAATTTTCTCAGAGATTCCTTTAATCCTTTTGTATTTGAATCACAGTCTTTTTAAAACACCTAATACTTAAATGCATCAGTATTCTTGCCTTTAATTGATTTATATCTTACAAATTCTCATTTGTCAATGGCTTTGTCTGTAATTGAAACAGTCTTCAATCATCAGCAGCCACAGCATCATTTTCATCAACCTAATGAAATCCTTCATCTTTCTAAATGAGATTATTTTACATTGCAAATATTTGGAACTGTATTTGCTTTATATTATTGGTTTTTTGAACAATCACAAGAAATTAACTACATGTGCATTGGTATAATGCATAGTGATAAATGCTAATGCAGATTTGAATTGGATTAATTTTATAAGTGGTTAATTTATTACTGAATATTCTACCAATCTGATGATGTCTACTTATCTAAAGTTCCCTTCCTATTAGAATGCTAAGAAAGCATAAGGGAAAATCAGCCTACTAGAATCAGTCATAGAAGACTAAAATATTAAAATGAATAAAAGAAGGTAAATTTTATATGTGATTTTTTTTACTTTAAGATAGAAAATGGAACTCAAATATACTGTAAAAATGTAGTATACAGACTAAGAATATTTCTCTGAGAATATTTTTTTTAAAAAATTCAGTTCAAGGGAGTCATTTGTACAGTAAACTTTGTGAGAATGAGAGTGTCTAAAAAGGATGTCATGGATCTCCTGTCGCTCTCTCTCTCTCTTTTTTTTTTTTTTTTTTTTGTATATCACCTCTTCTGAAGAAATTCTTATTTATCCCAACAACCTTGCTAATGGATGCCATATGTCTTTAGGGATGCAAACACTTTTGTAACAGATGTAATAGGTTTATATGTTCTTGTGAATGGGAGATAGACAAATTGTGTATCAAGTGAAACACTGCAAAGAAATTAGGGAGTGATGAAATGTATATGAAATAGCCAGTTACTTTATGTTAGAGCAAACATCTGGCAAAGAAAAGCACATAAAAGGACAGAGATGAGTGGCACAGCAAAGTCACAACGATAGCCAAAATTATGAGTTGTGGGCAATTAGTCAAATATACCATGATTTTGTCATATATGATCACTACTTGTCACGTAAGTATCAATTAGAGTTTTAAAATAGTAAAGTCTCCTAAAAAGCCAAGCCCTTGAATGTTATTGCCCAGACTTATAAAATTATACCTTGCTCTTTGTAGTGATAAATACCTGGCAAGCACTCAACTGTCTATAACTGTAACAGACAATTTCTAGACCAGGATGCATAAAAACATTTTGAGTATTGCAATAGAGCACAGATATAGCCATCTATTACAAATCCCATTATGATTTTTTGTTTGTTTTTAATTTCAAATTTGTTTTCTTCTATTTCCAGGTATCCTCAATTTGAATTGTAAACCCAAATGAGAAACTATTCTTAAGTCCCATGCATGCTTGCTTATCTTGAACCCTTGGATCTTAAACATCAATCCATGTACTCTTTTGCTAGGTTAGTCTATATGCTCAACTCTTCTAGTAAGATGGAAGAAATAAAGAAATTATGAGTTTAAATACATTCATTTTGACTTCGGGTTCTGCAACTAATGATCCTGAGCTAATTGTACCATCCCCCATAAAATGGCTATATTGTTTATCAAACAAAATGGAGTAATTTTAGGGTGAACTTAGAGTGCCAGACAAAAGGTAAAAACAGGGCTTGTCTTAGGCAATTCAGAACATATGGCCCACCCAACTATCTATCAAATAGGGTAGCTATCTTAATTAACAATGTCTAGTTCTTAAAGGGTTGAGTCATAACAACCATATGACCTCAAATTTACTCCTAGTACTTACGACAACCTTATGTTCTCAGTACATAGACAACATCACTTAGGTGTGAATTTTGACCTACACACTACTCTTGACACTTTCTGGCCAAAGTAGAATGCTATCCTAGCTTTTCTTATCTGACCTTCTCTAGAGGCATTCAAATCTCAGTTCTATGAAAAATACTATAGAGATACTCAATAGTAAGATCCAATAAGTAGCTAATAAAAAGTGTGTGTATGTTTTGATAGAATCTCTGATGGGTCAGAAGATGTCTTTTAACAATTTATGTTAAAGAAACAAGAAGAACATATGGTTCTTGACCTCAAGAATATCATAAGGAAAATAAGAAAATGAGTATAACTATTTCCTACTCCACTAGCTCAAGGAGAAAATAGACGGTGTTTTGTTTTTGTTTTTGTTTTTTTTCATGTTTAACAATATTTCTTTCATGGCTACACAGTAAAATTAATAAATATTGATTTAGTGAATCAAAAGGTAGTTATAAGTTATCAAAAAAATCCCATAAAAAGCAAAGAACTACAGGGTCTAAGAAAAGTTGAGATTTTGTTCAGATATATTTTCCAGGTAAAGCATAAAAAGTCAATGACTTTTAAAAATTGACTAAGATTTTTTTAAGATTTTATTTATTTATCCATGGGAAACACACAGAGAGAGGCAGAGATAAACACAGAGGGAGAAGCAGGCTCCATGCAGGAAGCCCAATGTGGGACTGGATCCTCAGACGCCAAGATCACGCCCTGGGCCGAAGGCAGATGCTCAACCTCTGAGTCACCCAGGCATCACTGAAAATTGACTAAGATTTTGATACAGGTGAGGGGAGGTCTACCACTTTCTAGTGCAAGGGAAATAAAAAGATGAATAAAGGGTAAGGACAAGAAAATATATATGCAGAATAAAAACATCGGAAGTATTCCGAAAAGTCTGACAAGTATATTTCATTCATTTTTTTAATCAACACAAATTTTTTGAGTACCAACTGTGTGACAGGAGCTACTCTTGGCACCGAGGACATAATAATAAACTTAACAAAGTTCCTGCCATATGGAACTGACATTCTTGTAGAAGAGTGAACAGTAAATACATAAAGCTATTTGGGAGTGAAAAATACTATAAAGAAAAATACGAGTTGCGTGACAGTTGTAACTTTGTAGCAAAAGACAGAGTGTCAGGGGTGCTTAGGTGGCTCAGATGGTTAAGTGTTCGACTCTTGGTTTTGGCTCAGGTCATGATCTCATGGGTCATGAGACTGAGTTCCCAGTTAGGCTCCGTGTTTAGTGAGGAGTCTGCTTAAGTTTCTCTTTCTCCCTCTGCCCCTCCCCCCACTCACAGGCTCTCTTACTTTCTCTGAAAGTGAATAAATAAATAAATAAATAAATAAATAAATAAATAAATAAAATCTTTTTTAAAAAGAACAAAAAAAGATAAGATATCAAATTCAGTAAATAGCACAGAATCTAATCGAACCATTTCTTTCTTTTTCTTTTTTTTTTTTTTTTTTAAACCGAACCATTTCTGACTTGAAGTTCAAGTTTCCTTGGTCAAAAATGAAACAAGATGGATTTAAAAACAACCAGTCTTTACTCAGAAACCTGAATATACAGAAAAGAGAAATGAATTCAAAGTACTCTTTCCATCTGACAGAATGGATAGCAAAAAAGGATACTGTATTATCTTTTTGTCACATTCTAACTAGTACAGAGTATCCATCAACTATTTAAAAGGCTACACAAAATTTTTAAACATGTGGCAGCACTGAGGAAAGAATGCCAAATATATAATTGTACTTTCATTTTAAATAATTTTACTATTTTATCATTGTGGAGAATGTGGGTAGGGGCAGTGTAATAGTGGACTTAGGTATAGGATATGGATCTAGGCTGCCTGAGTTTTAATCCCCACTCTGCCTGACACAGGGCAGGATACTTAATCTTTGTTTGCCTTACTTTTCTCTTCTGTTAAGTGGTGATCATAATAGCACTCAACTGATAGAGAATTATTTTGAAAACAAACTCATATATAAAGTTTATATATATAAACTATATATACATGTATATATGTATGCATATATATGTGTGTATACGTTTGTTATATATATATATATATATATATATATATATATATATATACCAGTAAATAGTACCAGTGCCAGTAAATAGTAAACTGTCACTAAATGTTAGCTGTTATAACTATAATCACCAACCATTATTATCTAGTTTGCTTTGTAAATCATTTATTATGGGCTGTGAAGACACCACAAGAGTTGATCTATGTGAGAATGAAGCATGCTGGACCTTGAGTATCCAGGCAATTGAGGCCAATCAAGATTACTTTCTTGGATGAGGGAAAGAAATCCAGTTTATTCACTTTTCTTCTTTTTATCCTAGGAAATGTAGAATAGTTTCCTCTGGGGAAAAAGTGTAGCTTAGAGAAACAGCCTAATCAAATCACGTTACCAGGTGATGGATAGTTGAGTTCAGTTTAAGTCAATGAAAAATTAAGTAGCTGCTTTATATAAACCTCAGACATGTGGAAAAAAAGGAATAAATTCAGCCCTTGTCCAGTTATCCTCAGAATGAAATGATAATATAAAAGAGGATAGATTAAGATGGAGGTTCAAAGGGACATGATCTGATCTTTCAAAAAATAATGCCTTGTAAGGATACAGGAAAGGAACAGAAAGAACTGGAAAGGACAGAGTCCCCATGGTTAAGGATCATGAATTCCATGATTAGTAATTTGAACTTTCATCTCTAGGTAACAGAAAGCCATTAAGTGTTTTTGACATGAGGTATAATATAAAATAACCCCAGTGTGGAGGATGGAAGTAAGATTGAAAAAGTTGACTGGATGTAAGGTTGATTGCAGTTGTACTGGCAAAAGACAATGAAGACCTGGGTTGCTCTCAGAAAAACTAGATCTATTCATTTTTATTATTAATAAAATGTAAGCATGATGGTATTCTTGAAATTATTTTTATCCTGATGCTCCTTCTGACATTACCTCCATACTTTTTTATCTTGGTGAACTTACTCATGCCTGCCATATGACTTTACCAGGGCTCTGCAAACATAGTACCTTTACACCATTATCTTTTGTCTCAACCATAGAAATGGATAAACACATGACCTTGACGAGGTTAGTTGTAATGAGTCCTTCTCTTCTATTCCTTTACCACAGTAACTGGTTCAGGTATGGACTAATCAGTGACCTTTCCTGGTATTTTTCTAATTGGATCATGGAAGAATGCTCATTCTTGTCTGATCCTGAAAACATGAGACTGTAAGTCTGTGTGTTCCTGCAAGTGTGTTCTCCATGGCTAAATACCCATGGAGAAAAAGCTGGGCTGGAATTAAAGAGAATTATGTCAAGACACAAAGCAAAAGACACAAGCAAAGCTCAGGTAGAAAATGGATAGAGGTTTTGAATTCATGTTTATAATTAGCTATTAAAAGTATACTACCCCTGCTTTTTCTAAGATTTGAATAAACTACAAATTCTGCTTTTATTTTTTAAAACTAGTTACAGTTGAGATTCTAAACTAGTTACAGTTGGGATTCTGGACTTACAATCACAAGAATGCTATTATAACTAGTATTGTACCAAATGCAAGGAAGATGTGCTGATGATTCTTAAAACTTGTGATAAAAACAAATTGGCCTGAAGCTGTTACAAAAGGTGATGTCACTTGAAAACGTGATCATAAAATGACGAATGCAATCTTCCCCTTTGAACAAGAATAAGTACAGAACTTGGAAATAGTGTTATAAATAAAAATTAAAGCCCAGCATCAAACAGTTCACAGATTTACAATGTGTGTGTTTTTTGATAAAAAACAAAAGTTTTTGATAAAAAACTTTTGATAAAACAAGTATGAAAACACTTCTTAAACTTATAGAAGCAGTTTCTTTTACTGTATTTGCACAAAAATGAAGAATTTCTGACTTATTCTCTATAGAAAGAAAGTAGAGGTAAGGACACTGGTAAAATATTCATCATAACCAAGAATTTCCACCACAGAGTAGTCTGTATATGTAGTCATAGCGCTGTGTAACTAGGTGGAATTTGGACTGGTGCATTTTGCCTTGCAAGGTAGTAGGTAATGTTCTATCCTTTCAGTGAATTCATTGATACCAATTTGACATTTTCAATACTATTTTGTCAAAGGTCCAAGCACACAATATGTACTTAAAATGGTTACATCAGCACATTTTGAAAATATATATACCATCTTTAGGCATAGGGTAAGTTGGGCTGGTTATCAGTATTTATTCTTTTTTTTTCTTTTTGAAGTATTGTTGACATATGACACATTTTTAATTTTGTTAAATTCAGGGTCTGATAACTAAATTACCAAAATTCAAGATAATCTTTTAAAATATGAAATATTTATAGCTGTATAAAGCCTCACAATTCATAAATACTATATTGATTTATTTTGGTTTATAAATCAGCTTATTTGGCATGTTGAATTAATTCTTACCATCACAGGTTGGAAGTGGATGACTCCACCAGTGGTTTTTTTCACATAGAAGAGGCTCTTCATGGCTAAGCCTATATCCTGGGTCACAACTAAATGAAACAGTAGAACCTATGGAGAAATCATGACCGTAGCGACGGCCATGTACAGGAATGCCAGGGTCCAAGCAAGAATAAGTGTTCACTGTAACACCTAGGAAACAAAGGGAATAGACAAAGAGTAAGTTTGATGGATTCAGATTTGCTAAAATCTATTCCTATTTCTTCAATCAATTGTGTTATGATTTTCACAAATAAATTAACATGCCAATAGCTTTATTTAAACAACCTGTAATTGTTTAACAAATTTGTTTTGACATTTCCTACCTGCAAAGCCCACATTCAGATCACTTAGTTATATAAGAACCTAATGAAAATGTATAATTATCAAACTTTATATTATTTAAATTTAAATATATATATATATATGGTTGCCGGAGTGGCTGAGTTGGTTAAGTGGCCAACTCTTAACTTCAGCTCAGGTCATGATCTTAGAGTCCTGGGATTAAGCCCCATGTCAGGCTCTACGTTCAATGGGGAGTCTGCTTGGTATTCTCTCTTTCTGTCTCTCCCTCTGCCCATCCTCCTGCTCTCTTTCTCTCTCAAATAAATAAATAAATCTTTAAAAAATACATAGATATAAATATTAGTGATATATGAAAGTACAAACACCGTACCTTTCTAAATAAAGCAGTACAAAAGCTTTGGTGGCTACTTGTCAAGGAAGGGAAATTATACTGAAACAGAAAATGGGTTATATTCCTAAATTCTAGTCCATGTTGTTACTATTATTATTTTTAGTGTGTTTTGAGAACTATAAATATTATGTTATTGGTATAGTTTTTGCAATCTCCTTATTTTCAGAGAAAGTAGAGCCAGGTAAATAGTGCCCTGGCAAAGGAATACCATGAAAATCTGGAGTGCGCGCAGTGGTAGCACTGCAAATAATCCTTCTCATCACGTTTTGGTCTTCTGGAAAAATAGAAAATTTTAAATGAATTTAATTTAAAAAATAGAAATTCACCAAATACCAAATACATTTTAAAATTTTATTAAGTGTAACAATTAAAGTTTCATTCTACTGATTTTGGGGTTTGTGAATGGTTGATTTGAAAAGAGTTTGGTTACCATCAGCTGGGGAACTTACTAAGTAGCAAAAACAACAAAAAATGTCTTTGCCTGTTTGTATTCCTGAAAAGAAAGGGCTTATGATGTTAGAGATTGTTTCACAATAGTAATTAAACCACGACATTAAATAGAATAAAAATGAGAAGTGATCTCTTATAAACTAATTTAAACAGAACATTACTGCCTTCAGGCCAGATTTGACCCAAACCAACATCCAATGCATCTTAGATCAACCTCTGCCTCTCTAGCTCTCAGTCTCCACTCCTCCTTTTAGTCACTAGCTTCATAACTTCAATTATGGTATTAAGAGCCTATGGGTGACAAACTTGCTGACTGTGACAAAGACACTCTGCCTTGACCATAGTGTCGTCTGGATCCTCTGAATCCTTTTGACTAGGCCTCACCTGTGGTCCATTTAGTCCAGTTTTAGCAACAATCCTGATGGGTCAGTTTACTGAAAATCCTCCTGTCTTGATGTCTGATCAAATTCCTTTTTCCCCACCCTCAATACCTTCTTCATTCTGACCTGCCTTCAGCAGAAATCCTGTCTGTTGGGTTTAGCCAGATTCCGTTCACCACTAATGGTCTGCTCATCTTGGCAAGTTCCCTCCCACTGATTCTCCCTACCCTGCTTCTTGAGTATGAAGTCCCACTTGTAGTCAGAGTTGAGCTCAATGTCTCTCGCCTTAGAGGAAACCCCACTGTAGTAGTCTGTTCCACTGTCTTTAATGAGTGTCGGTGAATAATTTCTTTTATAAAAACGATACATTTGAGCTTGACTTCTCATTTTAATTTCTCACTCAGTAAGTTTTCAAAGAAAAAATATAAGAGCTATCATTCATTGATTACTTACTGCATGCTAACTATTATAATAACATATTGCATGTGTGGTTTTATTTAGTTCTTAAAATTGTCCTATGTCTGACACGTGATAAAATCACACGGCTTGGCTGGAGTGGGATTGAATAAGATTTGTTAGGAATAGGAAACTGCAATGGATTAAAGGAAAAGGGCCTGCCCATTTGGAACACATTGATAAAAATTAATTGCTAAGAAGAATTAATTTTGAAATAGATGCAAAAAATGATGCTACTCTGACTCCATTTTAACACAAACATATCAAACTAAAATCTCAATTAAACTAAAATCTCAATTAAACTCAACCTTCAATTCATCTGAATTCCCAAGTATGAGTCAAGCCTCTTGTTACATTTTACAATAATATTAAGAAAATATTTTTCCATGCCATAAAGCTCTAAATAAAAAGAGAAGTTAATATAATTAAACAATATTATGGATAATACGATCTTTAAAAAAAGTAATGAGTAGATATTGATTATGGTTTTAAAATCCCATAAGCCCATTGACCAGAGCTGCTGAAAAGAGACATCCAATATGGAATATAAAGTTATATATTTCAAATGCAGAAATTTGTCTTGAGGGGACAAGAGGTATAGGAGACTTGAATATAAAAATAAGTGGTAGAATACCTATCTGTACCTGATATAAAATACCTTACAGTAACCTTCTTAAATGTGCTATTAGATCCATTCCACCAAAACTGCTTTTCACACAAAGATACATGGCAATGTATGTCAAGACGCAAGTGAGCACACATATATGTATACATCATATGCAATACACTCATATAAATATAACAAGTGTTTATAAAGTAAAAATCTTGTTTCTATGTATATACTAGAATCAAATTATTTTTAAATATCATATGTATTTTAGATTTTTTAAAATAAAACTGTAACCTTCTAAGTGGGATTATTATATGCTGATTGCAACATTGTGAGTGAATTACAGCTTGTTTTAATATGTAGTCTTTGATCAGCTATGTTAGTCATATTTGGACATATATGTATGTACTTTACTTTTCAAACTTACCATAATTTTCAATATTTTACACAGAATAATAAAATTGAGTATTCTAAATGGAAAAATGTGTGCAATTAATGTGAGTAAAATATAAAAGAATGGCTTTATGAAGTGTATGCTAAAGGAATTTGTCAATGTTCATATACATCTTAGATTGATACTATTATTGGCTTTTCAGAATTGTGCACAAATAACTAGTACATGAACTCATTTGGAATTTGTTATTTCATACTTCTGACATTTCCTTTTATAATGTTGTTACATAGGTATTGCTGAAAAATCTTTTGCAGAATTTACTAAAACACATACTTTGTGAAGTATTAGCATTCTCATCAGTCAAGGAAGATTTAATTTTATTTTATTAATAAATTTGTAGTTCTTTTAATGATACAATGGTAATACCAAATGTAGGAAAGATGGAATAGGGAAATCAAAGAATATTTTACTTACTTTCATAGTGAATCTTGAAACCATTATTAGAACGGCTGTTGTCTGTCGTAAATAGAAGGTATATAAAATTACTGCTACTGAATAGAAACTGGGGCACTTGGGTACCATTGTAAGATCCAAGCAAGGGTGACAGAAGATTTGGCCCATCATGGACTTCCAGAACATCATAATTCAGTTCAGTCTGAAATCTAAGATTAAGAGACACATGTGAAAATATATTTGTTAGAATAACACTATAAGGAAAATAACAATTTAGATTGTTATTTAAATGACTAAACATTTTACCATTTTTATATTGTAATTTTTCTTTAGCTTATCTAATATCATATATATCATTTAAGACCTCGTTATGTGCAAATACCTAAATTGTAAGCTCTTATTCCTATGGAAAGTTACCATTAAAGAGGTATGTGTATGTATTTGTTGTTCAGAAGTAAGATTTCTTTCAAATATTGTGAAATATCATCACTAAATAAGTGGCCTTTCCATTAACCATGCATTTTTTGGGAGTCACCTTTCTTTTAACTTCTTCATTTTATGGAAAAGTATGTGATTCATATTTATCTTCAACCAGTTAATCAGATTCTCATCTTAATTCTATATACATTTCAAATCTCACTTCTGCTCTATGTAGCGGCGCTTTCTTTTTTTTTTGACAAATCTATTTCGGTCATTAGAAATTCTATATAGTTTTTATTTCAAAACAGTGGTCATGATTATTATTAATTAATGATAATAATGATTATGTAGTTAATGTTTACTAAGTGCTTGAGGCTCTGTTAAATAGTTTATCTACATTCATTTATCCAAGCTTCACCTAACCCTGTAAATTAGCTCCTATTATTATACTCATTTTGCAGGTAAGAAAATTGAGGCCTGCAGAACTTAAATAGTTTAAATCCAAGTCTCTCTGTTGCTCCTTAACCACTATCTTATGCTATACTATACTGGTTGGTTTTATTTTTAGATTTTTGGTGGTAGTTACTGCTAATGTTTTCAATTCTTGTAAAAGATGTAATTTTTATAAATTGCAATCAACACAGAGCTACTTTTAACATGCATAAAATATTATTAAAAATAGCATTTTAAATGCTATTTAAGAAGTGCAGCTGAAATATTTTTCAATCTGTACCACTTTTACACCCTGTTAAGCAATATATTAGTAAAATAAATGAATTTCATAAGTTTATCTTAGTTTTTATTTTGCAATATGGAATATATTGCATTGGTCTAAAAATAACTTTTCCAATAACACGATTTAGAATAGAAAATGTATAGGAACACATTATGTCTTTTAAGTAAATGATCAGACAATAGTATATTACGAGTCCATTATTTTGTTGGTTTGTAGTCAGTGTATTGTAGTATTAAAATTGGAGTTTCACTTCGATAGCTAGTCAGCTGATAATAACCAAATTAAAATGCACAGAAGAGTCAGAGATTACTTTGAATTGAAACATAAAGAGACAATTCTTAATAGAATAGCAACATTAACTGGTGATATAGAGAACACTGTTCAGTAGGAGTGGATCCTTAAAAAAGAAAATCAACACAGATTTGCCCTAAGGAACCATAAAAATATATTACAATAACAAGGGAAATGAATTAGGGTTACGCAATAATTTGAATTTCTTTCATTTTATGTTTCAAGATAGTTGTATACATTTCTCATTAATTGCCTCAATCTGTATTATGCCGAGTGAAGTAAGTCAATCGGAGAAGGACAAACAGTGTATGTTCTCATTCATTTGGGGAATATAAATAATAGTGAAAGGGAATAGAAGGGAAGGGAGAAGAAATGTGTGGGAAATATCAGAAAGGGAGACAGAACGTAAAGACTCCTAACTCTGGGAAACGAACTAGGGGTGGTGGAAGGGGAGGAGGGCGGGGGTGGGAGTGAATGGGTGACGGGCACTGAGGGGGGCACTTGACGGGATGAGCACTGGGTGTTATTCTGTATGTTGGCAAATTGAACACCAATAAAAAATAAATTTATTTTAAAAAATAATAATTGCCTCAATCTAGTGTTCATTTTTCATGACATTAAATTTATTGTTTATCATAAACAAATGTTATGGAACCACTATATGGTGTTAAAAATGAAATTGAACCTAATCTTACTCAATTTTTGTTGTCTTTTAAAAATATTCTTGATGTAATCCAAAGCCATTTTGACCAAACTGAAATAAAGTTAAAAGAGTTATTGTCTGGAAGAGTGATACTGATAGGTATGATCTAGTAGTTAAGGTCAGAAAAAGAAATAGAAAGATGGGCTTAGGATGATTAATAGTAAATCAGTTCATTTAGAAGCTGCCAAACATTGAGAAAGTTTAGAAACTGTTGGAAGAAACAAAGCAAAATTTTTCTGCAGATCTGAAAATAAGACTTGTAAACTGGCTATGTTAAGAGATAAACAGCTAAAAAAACACATATGTTCCTTGGCATTATTATGTTGCTTTGTGTTTGATAGGAAATTCAATTTCTTAAGATTTCATTGACTTAATGTATTTGAGACAATTTCAAGGAGCCAAATAGTGGCTTATATATTTGTAATGTTATTTAGTTTTTTTTCCTCTCCCCATAGATTAAATCTAGTCAATTGCTACATTTGAGAATATATGAAAATAGCTCTGTCATCATCTTAGTTATAGTATTTATTTAAAATTTCATTTTAACCAAATTAATTTAAATTATTCCTGGGTATTAGAAAACAAAGGACATAACTCAGTAATAAACACAATTCATTATTTGGAGCCAAATTCTCTAAAAAGTATTCTCACAATGACAGAAATTATTGAAGAGCTGGCAACCAGTGTTCTTACAATAACTTGGTAGGAAATCAGAAGGGAATTAGTTATTTCAAGACATAATTCTTACTACTTAAGAGAGGATATCTTGTTTCTTAAAACAATCTTACACAGGAAATGAAGCGCCAAGATATTATAGGGTCAGTAAACAAGGAAGTGATAAATGTACATATTTCTGACTTCAAGATACCTCTAATCTAACGGATAAACTTCTCATTTATTTTTTTAACTTGATGAAGTCCCTTGTTCACTGCATCTTAACTGAACTACTCCTAACTGTGTGATGGCTGTTTAAGGTGTGGATTATTTTAAAGGAACCCATTTTCTGACAAAGCACACGGTATACGGATAGCCCTAAGTGAAAATCTCAGACCTTTAGAGGATCTTTAGAAAAGAAGAAAGGAAGATGGTATTTAAAGTTTTCCTTTCAAATTGTTCCAATTCAAGAATCTTATGGGCTTGTGTGTGTGTGTGTGTGTGTGTAGGAGAGAAGGGTAGATAGAGGACTCAACCCCCAAAACAAATATTTCAGTTTAGAACATTGTTTCAGAATTGAGACTTATTTATTTTAGTTATGTAAAGTAAAATTCAAAAGAAATATACTGATATAGCTATGCCCTGTCTATTCTAAAACAGTGAAAATAACATCAATAAATTCTTAAAACATTTCTTAAAGTTCTTAAAACCATTCTTCCAGTGTTTTAGCTAATTAACAAGGAATAGTTTTATATGGATGTATGTTGATATGTGTGTATATATATATATATGTGTGCATATATTTCTGTGTATATATGTGTGTGTATATACATATATACATTGTTATCAAGGAGGTGGAGGAGCTATGAGGTTTATAATTTACTTCAGAGAGTGACACAGGGATTAAGAAAAGAGGCACAGTTGACAAGTCTTGCTCAGTGGTGCTCGCGGGAAGAAGACAAAATCTTTGGACTCTGGGAATCATTTCTCACCCCAGGCCAGTTCTGGCTGACCTACAGAACTGTGTATTGTTGCTGTGCAGAAACCCTAGCACTGAAAATCATTTTGCAGTGTGACTCTTGCTTACAGCCTCATTTAAAGGATTTGTGTCACAGGAAGCAGATAAGAGAATAAGAAAATGGCAGAAGAAAAAGTGCTAGGTAACCATATTTATCAGAATTAAATGGGGTTTTTGTCTATTTAACTGGCATTACAGTTTATAAAAATTGTTGAAAGGATTTTTTTTTTTTTACCAAGAAGGTAAGTCTGGGATGGTTTAACGTAGAATATAGGTGATACAACTAACACTAATTTTACTTTAGAGAATTCTGAAAGTATCTACATAAGATAGGCAAGCAGCAAAGAGGCCTGTGTAATGGCCTATCAGGAGGGATAGAACACGCATGTTAAAGATGTTGGACAGAGAAAATTTGTCTTCAAACAAAAGAATAAAGTCAAAAGTCACAAGTGTGGTGCTCTGAATTATAAGCACTGCTTTGCAATCTGCTTCTCAAGTTGGCAACTCTAGATAGCTGAGAGATATCCCCTGTTTTTTATTTATTTAATTATGGTTGGTGATTCTCATGAGCAAACCAGGGGATGTTTTTCAATAAAATAATGCACTTTGTGTTAATAAAACTTAAGCTAATTTTCTAGTGATATTATTTTCTGCTTATGTAGTATTTTTTAAATTGAATATAAAATAATGAAAATAACCTATTTTTAAAGTTGTCTACCATTTGAGTCAGCTGGGAGGTGGAGAAAGAGTGAATTCTTAGGAAAACACTGATCTTTGAGTTAGGAAAAAACATCATTATTTGCATGTGTTGGAAAGAAAAACAAAATCTACACCCTTTCCTGTCCCCTGTCATTCACTGGAAGCTCATAGAAACAAGAGATAATAAGCTACCAGAAGAAGTTTACCGTGCTAGATACTGGAGGGAGTACTGGGAAGTAGAGGAAGGAGGGTTGAAGATCCTGGGTGTGAAAAAGGCAAGAGCCAGAGAAGAGTCTGAGATAAGAAAGGGCCCTGGAAAGATACATGCAATCGTTCCCAAGATAGGGATTTGCAGGAAAAATTTAAGAAAGTGCAATAATCCTCTTTTGTTATCCCTTGGATTAAGGTTTTTGTAAGAAGGAAGGAAAGTGATACAAAGAAGGAGAAGCATAAGAAGTTGAAGGAGAGTGGCAGCCTCCCTAGCTCACACATGAGATGATGCTAAGACCAGGGTTTCAGAAATGGAAGTAAACAAAAGCTTCCCCAGGAATTCTGAAAACTTAAGAAGGGCCCAGACTTTCCTCTGAATATAAGATGAGGCTCAAGCCTTTTTATTCAGATATTGAAGAATAATGACATGATAAGAAATATACAGATGACAGATGTTATAAGCTATGGGAGTATAAACACATTTTCAATTGCCTTAACATCATAACATCTAATACAAAATAATGTTAAGTCCCAAACAGGAAATCCTAAAAAATTATGTACTAATACCCATAATGATATACTTATTTAAAATATGAATCAATTATGATAGAAAAATATGCTAATCCTTCTTCAAGTCTGTGCTCTAAATTGAACAAATTAAAAATATGCAACAAATTTGTCTAATTGACATGAATTAATATAATTTTTTGAATTATTCAATGATATGATCAATATTATTATGTTATATGTTCCAAACCAAATAGAATTCTGAGTAGTAAGTTTGGTTAATTTAGCTCCCACATTTATGGGACATTATTACATGATGAAAATTTTATTTTGAATAAATCATATGCTTTACACTAAAATTACTATGGCAAAACAAGCTGTATCATCGAATAAAGGATATGATTTCAATAGCACAACAAAAAACTCTGCAAAGTATTCTAAATATAAACTTTTTTTAAAAAAAATGTGTAAGTCATTGTTTTGGGCTGAATTGTGTTCCCCTAAAATTCTTCTGTGAAGTCCTAGCCCCTAGTACCTCTGAATGTGCCTGTACTTGGAGAAAGTTTCTTTAGAGATAATTAAGGCAAAAATGAGATCATATGGGTGGTCAAACATGACTGATATTCTTTCAAGAAGAGGAAATTAGGAAACAGAGGAAAGACCATGTGAAGACAGAGGGAGAAGACAGCTAACTACAAATCAGGGACAAAGGCCTCAGAAGATACAATCCTATTGACACCTTGATCTCAGTCTTCCAGCCTCCAGAACTGTGAGCAAATAGATTTCTGTTGGTTAAGTCACTTGGTCTGTGATACCTTGTTATGGCAGCCCTGCCAAAGTAATACAGTTGTAGTAAAGTTGTGTAGTCCAAAATAAGGTAGGATGGCCCCACGTGAAATGTTTAGCCCTTTACATTTGTCAAATAAAATTTGTTTCCTTCTCAACTTTTAATAAATACTAGTATTAATTCAATGAAGAACCTCTTGAACTATGAAGGATTGTGTTATGATCATAAAATTCAATCATCAGCATAATTCTGCTACCTTTATGTTTTCCATGTGAATAAAATGCTTACAAAGTTTCCTTTTTTTTTAAATAAAGGGATTGGAAGATGGAGGGAGTAAAAAATATAATTGGGAAATTATATAAATACTTCCATTTCAATTTATAAATAGCAATCCAATCATAGACTTGAAGCTTCATTCTTTTAACTCTTCAATATTTAATATTGTAATCTTTCATGAAATACATTATTTGATCAGTAGCACTGATTAAAAAAAAGCTCAACTGGCCAATCATTAACACGCATTAATTTGACACAGCCTTTTTTTTTTTTTTTTTTTAAGACCTAAGTTATGTGGGTGGTGTGCTTAAGTCTCTCAGGCTGTACTACAGTATAAATTCAAATGTGTTTATAGCACTTCTGCCTTTTGAAATAAAGCAGGACACACAGACCCTTTAAAATATAGGACAAGTAAACTCATTAAGTTAAAGGCCACATGTTCATATCTCAGTAGTGTATATATGTATATAAAGCAAATGCATATAAAGCATATGTATATAAAGCAAAAAAGGTCCATCTTGCATATCTCAATAGCCCTGCCAGAGCATTAAACAAATAGAAAATTAACTTGAAAGCAGCCTGAAAGGTTAAAAGGGGCAGTCTGAAGCATTCTTGGCTCAGTAATCAACTATTTCAATAAAATGATACACAAATTTGGTAAATAAAGTGGATAATGTCAACTGTTCTTTTAGATAATATGTATTTTTTTAAAGGTAGAAAAATATTTGTAGAGACCTTTCAAATGTAATTTTGATAGAGTGTCCAGGTTCAGCTTCAATCACCCACTCACAATTCAAAGAGTCTTTATAGTATCCTGGCCATCCTGGTGAGAGAATCAATCCACTGGGAGCTGAGAAATGGCCGCCACATGGAGCTGAGAAAATGAAATCAGAGAACCAGTGAGAACAGAAGCTTTAGAACAAATTGCAGAGATTATTATTAGTTCCAAGTGTAATTTTTTTAAAAGAACCTCTGCATGTACTTCAAAAATGCTCTTTAGTAACATTTTGAAAGTAAAACTAGATCCAGTCCTATTACTGAATGATTATTTTCCTTAGAAAAAGTAACTGAGACACGGCATGTCTATATCCTCTGCATGTCAGATAAACGGATCATCCTCAAGTGTCCTGATGATGTGCCTAAAATGCATTCTTGTGTCTCCGTCATTTTCACATTCAAGGCTTGAAAACAATGTAAATTGTTAGCTTTAATGTCTCTCTCTCTCTCTTTTGTTTTCTGACACATTATCAAATACTGCTCATTGATGCTACACACTGTCTAAAACTCTAATCATACTTGTTCCAGAATCCCTACCACAATTTGGGCCCCCACTGATTGAGCCTCTTCCCTGATATTTCCCATCCCCTGATTTCTCTCTTGCTTTAGTCCAGCCATCAGAATAATCTCCTTCAAATTACAATTTCATTATACCATTCCCTTCCCTAGACATCTACTTTGATCCCTTTTCCTTTACATTAGCTTCAAATCCTCAGTTTATCATTTCAAGTATATAATTTTCTGCTTTTCTCTAAATTTACAGACAATTGAAATCATAATGATAATATTGTAATTCCAGTAGGTCCTGATTAGGTATTTTGGTATAAACACCTCATTCTGGAGATGAAGAAACCAAATCCAGAGAAGAGGTACTCCCCAAAGTTTACAAGACTTATTAAGGTCTGAGAAGTTTTGAGGTCCTTTTTTTGTAAAAAAAAAAAAATGACTCGAAAATACTTCTATTCTCCATGCGATAGCCAGAGGTTTTTTGTTTTGTTTTGTTTTTGTTTTTTTCAATTGCATTCTGACCACACACTTCAATGGCTGTTTTCTGTGTTGACCCAGTAAGGTCCTGAATGAACTAGTTTACCGTCTAGCCTAGACTCTGAACTTCTTGACTTGACTCTGCAGCCCATGTATCAAGCCTGCCTGTACCTTCAGGAAGTATGCACAGAAAATATAAATAGAGCAAAGAGTATTGGAATTACTGAAAATTATCCAGGAAGGGGAAAAAAAAAGATCAAATGTATACTGTATTAGCTTATCAACATATTAGAGCCTATACCCAATAACTGTGTTTTATCTAAATCACTCCACTTAAACTTTATCTCGTGTGTTATATTTGTGTTGTTTACTTGTTTCTTTCTGTTTTATCTTGCAAAATTTCTAAAAGCTATTGCTCCAGACCCCATTTTTACTTGTTTTTATTTTTAAAATAATTTGGTATAACCTATAAACGAAATAGGAAATATTTACAAATTGGCCTAGGAATCCAGCATTACTATAAATATCCATTAGAGAATATTTTCATGTTAAATTGCCAATATTTGTTATTTGCATGAAGAAAAAAAAAACCTTTCATATAAAATTAGATTTTCTTCCTTAGTAGAATTTAATTTTGTTTCCTAAAAAGCTTTCAAAGGAGACCATTTTCATGAGGATTATTTACTCTTCATTGTTACAATGACTCATAATTAGGTTTCCTGTTGGGTTATTATGTATTTCAAAAATAAAATTATGTGCATAATAGCCACTTAAATTACCATATTTTAAAGACAGAGTAAAGTATCTTAGTGAGAGAAGGTCCTGGAAATATGGAGAATCGACAGAAATCCTTAATATGTCACGGACTCATTGTTTTAGGCAAGTATTTGTGCACTTCAGTCTAATCATCATTAAAAGAGGTAATCAGTCATAAAATTAACAATTGAGTAACAGGCCATAAAGGATTAAAAAGTAAAGTACTAAGTAAAGCCTTTTAGCTGGTCCGTCCATCTGAAGTGTGAGGGAGGCAGTTAGGAGGGGTCTTTAGAACAGAGGAGTAACTTAAAGATGTGATTATTGTTTGTTCCCTGAAAGGATTTTCCTGAACTGTGACCCTACTCAAAGGTGAGTCTTCTAGTTAACTTATGACATATTCTGAAGCAGCTTCTTTCTCTTACATAAAGGGTTGAAACTCTTCACATTTATTATTCCAAAAGTATGGGAATAGACTTCATAAGAGAGTGTGAAACCTAAGATGCTCAGTCCAGGTCAGTCAGGAAAAGCCTTATGGTCACAGTGACTGGCAGACACAGGGCAGGGAGATGTGTGCATGGAGAAGCTATAGTGTAGCAACAGCAGCAAAGTATGGAGTGGGCAAAATGCAAGAAAAAAATAAGAGGAGATCAAGTATGGAGAAAAGAGATGTAGAAATCTGCCCAAAGCAAAAGCAGTAAGAAATATAGGAAAGAAGAGACAGAGACAGAGCGCACGCTTTTGAACAAAGAACAACTAATAATATTAGTAACAAATATTTGAATTTGTAAAGTGAAAGTTAACTGTAAAAGGAATAATAAATTAGCAGCCTAAACCTTACAACTTTGTCATATCAGTGTACAGCTTATATTAAACTAATAATTTTCTTTAAATAGATTCGCTTATATTTTAACTTAAAGACTTTTTTAGACTTGCTCTAAGCAAAAATATCTATGAAATCACAGTTTTAATAGACTACTGATTTTTTTCCCGAAATGCTTAAAAATAAATATGTAGCTATTGAAATGTAATAAGTGTTTACACATTTAACAACTAAAATAGATTGTGTACCTTCAGGTACAAAGGCAACACAGTTTAAGACACACTTCTATAAAAGACAGTAACTATCCTTGCCTGAACAAAGAAAACTAGAATATCTATAAAACAGAAAGGAGATCAAGACCATATAAGGTGTTTTCAAAGTCCCATTCATTCATTCATTCATTCACTCACTCATCATTTACTCATTCATATTTCATTCATGGAGCAAATAATTGTGTGTTAAGTATGTGTTCTGTGTGGTTTTTGTACTACTTTTACCAGTTAACATTTATTGAATCTTTCCCATGTGCCAGGAACTGTGTGAAAAGTCCCTTGGATTATCTTATAGAATGCTCAAAAAAAAAAAAAAAATTCCAACTGCATTATAGATAAGAACATTGATATGTAGAGAATTTAAACAATTTGCTTATGTGGGACCAAGGCAGGCCACCCCAAGATTGGCCACATTGGCATTTTAATTATTTTAAATAAAGGTTACTGAAGAGACAACCTGGACAAAAAAGGACACTTGGATCCTTCTTGGTCTGCCTGAAAGCAGGAAATAAATCTCCCACATCAAAGATATCTTCCCTGTTCCAAGAGGTAAAGAGACATCCTATCACCAAAGATGGGAAATTTAGAGCTAAGAAGGCTGTGACTTTTTTTTTTTTTTTTTTTTTTTTACTAATTTACTACTGTGGTCCAAATTCTGTTTAGATTTCTTACCAACTGAAGCTCCTTAAGTTTTCTTTGTCCTGCCAATTCCTCAAAGATTCATTACCTCTTTGTATACGAAGTGTAGGAACTACCTGCCTTGCTCATTTCTTTAGGTTTCAATTTCATTATTGGTCTTCCTTGGGCATATAATAAAACTTTTTTTTCCTCCTGTTAATCTGTTTCAAGTAAATACAATTCTTAGTTCAGTTGGGAGACTTTGATTAGTAGAGACAAAAGTTTCCTTTCCTTCACATATCAGCCAGAATGGATTTGAACAGAAGCGATTTGGTTCTCGAAACTTCTTTCCAAATGCCATTAAGTAATCTTTTTCCTTTTCTTATAGTGCTCATGTGCAAGAGACAGAAACATAAAGTAATAATGTCATAAATTCTATTAAAAAGATATGTCCATGGGACAAGGAGTCTGGAAGAGGACATGAATTAAGGCTCCATGCAAACCTAATAGGTTTAGTGAAGACAAAGATGGATGGCTAGGGGGATAGAATGTCCAATCCAAAGATTTTTATTCTTGAATTTTGTTTATTTATTCATGAGAGAAACACACAGAGAGAGGCAGAGACATAGGCAGAGGGAGAAGCAGGCTCCCCCCAGTGGAGCCTGCTGTGGGACTCGTCCCAGGACCCCAGGATCAAGTCCTGAACCAAAGGCAGACGCTCAACCACTGAGCCATCCAGATGTCCCCAACCCAAAGATTTTCTTTTTTTCCCAAAGATTTTTAATTCAAATTTGAGATTCTAACAACCCCATTTTAAGTGCTTCTCCAATATTATTATTTTTATTTCTTCATGTATTCCATTAATTCAATAAGTATTTGTTTAGTTTCTGCTATATATGTAAGATACTCTGCTAGTTGCTGAAATTTAAAAAACAAATCCATATGATATTTTCTCTGCCCTCAAGAGACAAGTATTCTACGTGGATGTAGGTACTCCGATTTTCCAATAGGCACAGCTAACATGCAATGCATGCTTGAGCTGGGTAGGCAGTCTGGGAACACAGGGAAGAGACAGGTAACATCCTAAAGACCTTAGGAAAGAGTTCTTGAAGGTGATTTTGTCAGAAGTGAATTTAGATTTAGAAAAATAAGTAGAAGACAGGGGGAGTTGCAGTAAGAGCAGAGGCAGGAAGTGAAAAATACTAATGTGTGTGAGGTAAAGTCAAGTAGTTCTTTGTTTCCAAAGTGTATAGTTTGTGGAGGAAAAAGGAGAGCACTTATGGTTTTATGCAGTGGTTATTGCTTTTGAAAACTTTTAAACCTTAGTAGGTACTCAGAGAACTTGTTAAAATGCAGATTTCCAGAAGGCACTTCTAGTAGTTATAAAGTGGGATCTAGAAAGCTGTATTGTTAACAAGACCTTACCCCACCCTGACCTCATAGGTCATTCTGCTGCTGTTTGCCCATAGACCACTTGACAAAACCTAAGATGTGACTGGTCTGTGGCTTCATGATTCTACTGGATGATATCTCAGGAGCCTGAGATAAATAAGTGATTTGCATCTGTTAGTGTAATATAGATTGTTGCCTCTTACCCCTGCCCCCCATTTTTAGCAATTAAAAACAGGACATACATGGTAAATGCACGGTAGACATAGTTCATTTATCTACATTTATTTTTCTAAGATCTGAAGAAAGTCTGTTATAAATAATTTGCGTTGGAGTGCTGACTCATTTCTGTGTTACTTTAAGTAGAACAGACAAATTCAAAATACCCAATATGTTTTAAGACCTGTATGAAAGAGTCAAAAGTGCTTCAGACTGTATTCAGATAAAATTCCCTTGAATAAAAAGGCCAAGGAATTTTAGTGTTCCACAGCAGGAGATGCTCTTTCATCTGAGAAGTGGCAGTTAGGTGCTCAGGGGATAGTTGGGGATGGGAAGAGCTGGGTGTGATCTCTGGTGGTTGGCTAGAAGTGATTTTAAAAAGGGAGTACTCTAACATTTCATCCATTAGATAGCCTTTCTGTAGAGCTGTGCATGATAAAATCTAGATAGCATCTCAAGGATTATCAAACAATGATGGTTCCATCCCCAGTCCCTCCCCACTCCCCCTTTTAACTTGCTTTATGGATATAGGTGTGGTAAGCAATCACTGACTCTCTTTAACCTCTGCACTGGATGATATTTCAAAGAAAATTAGGAGATATCTGTTGGGTCTGAATCTAGGATAAAAAGAGGAAGCCAGACACACAAATTAAAAGGCCAGGGTTACAGAGAAATGATCATAGTTCTGCAGCTTCTTCCATTGCTATGACCCCTTGATCCCTTCTCCTGTACTCAGCTCTACAGAGAGTGGGAGCAAAACCTTGCCGATTGCTACTGCATCACTTTCCCTACAATAGTCCTCTAGGAGAATGGAATTTAATACTATGTAAACATGTAATTAAAAGTGGGGTTTATTTTTAGATGTACACATATTCTTTCAATGAGAACCACAAATAAATTCTGATCTATGTATCAGACTGTTACTCTAATTACTCTTTCAAAAAAACTCCCTCCAAAGAGAATGCCATGTCTGTGAATGAGAAGGTTTTCCTGACCTTTGAAGCTAATTGAGTTCAAGAGAAAACTCCTTATTCTCAAAGGGAAAGTTTGTCAGGCATGTGGATCCAGTCTTGCCTTCAAACAGTTCTCCAGGGACTTCAGTCCCATCCTATTCACTCAAGGAATTTTCTCAGATATCCCCTTAGAGAGTAGGAAGGAGAATGAGCCATAGTTATGCAGGGAGTTCTTTGCTAAGGGCAAGGAAGTTCTTGCTTGAGTAAGCATTTTATGGTACATTCTGAAATTTATGTAACAAAACCAGAAATGGGTTTCCTTCCTTCCTTCCTTCCTTCCTTCCTTCCTTCCTTCCTTCCTTCCTTCCTTCCTTCCTTCCTTCCTTCCCTCCTTCCATTGCCTTCAAATATGCACTGCTAAATCTCCACCTCCTTAAAAAATGTTGAGCAGGTCCTCTAACATTTTCATCACTTTCAATATTAAAAAAAAGTTGGTCCTGTCCAAAATAAAATTATCATCTTATCTTCTCCATGCATCCACCCAAGGTGTGTCTCTCAGCAATGGTCAGAGAGGCTTGGAGGATAGGGAGGAGGGTGCTGATAGAGGACCAGCACTTGCTGATTCATTCATTCCTGCATTCACTTCAGCACTGAGAATAGTTTCCGCCTCATCTTATCTCCTTCCTCTTCCTTTTAGGTCCTTTTGCCTGTGGTGTGTTAGGGCTGGGATGGGACAGATTGTGCTGTCAGTCCTTTCTTGGCTATTGCCGTATCTCTCGTTACTTCTGACTGTTCCCTGATGCCTTCCATTGATCAGATATGGAAAATGTTTGTTTTCCATGAGAGTAAATGAGTCCTTTGGAAAGGGAAAGAGTGTGGAATGGTGGATTCTCAATGTAAAATTCCCTGATATAGGAGAAGGTCATCCTTTTCCAGTCACCTCTTGCTCCCATCCCTGGCAGTGTACCCGATGATCTCAGGTGGTTGGGTTTCCTTCACTTGGTGGCCAAGCTCCTGGTGATATTCATTTGTGCACAGAAAATTCACATCACTGACTTGCCAAATTTTTTGACCTAGACAGCTTTCTTTCTTTTCAATCTGTCAGCTTTCACCAATTTTCTTCCTCTTGATCAATCAGCACGGAAGACAGATCAGCAAGTACTATATAGTATAATCAGATATCCACTTGGAAGTCCTGCTCCTCTTTCTCTGAGGAAACTCCATTCTCTATGAGAGATTCTTCTAAAGCTTTCCCGTCAACTTGGCTTGAAGAAAAAAGACTAGTACCCTCCTCCCTAGAGGGAGATAAATGAAAAACTGAACAACTTTGACTTCAACAGGTTTCAGATAGATTGACATACATTGACAGATAGATAGATAAATCAATCTAGATATTTATCTCCCTTACTTTCTTTTTCCTGATTTTATAAATTGCAAATGGGGTACCTGAGGTTATGACTGAGAAAGATGGATCAGAACACATTTAATTAGCCATGAAGAGGGTATCTAGATTTCTATTATTATTATTATTATTATTATTATTATTATTATTATTTTATATTACTATTTTATAGAGTGGATATTGTGACTTTTTTCTCCTTATTTGGGTGTCTAAGTTGCTTATACCAAAGGTACAGGAAAATCTACCCTTATATTTTATTTGTCAGACATTTTGCTCCTAATGTTTTTCTTGTCAGTTGGGGAGGCTACAATGATAATATTATTAAATATTATGAGACTCCACCAGGAAGGGGTAATTTTTCTTTCAGTTAGTTTTAACTTGGTGTCTTAATTAAATCAACAGCTTTGAGCCAATAGCATTCATCTGACTCTGCCAATGTATTTCATTAAATGTAATCCTCTTTATCTATAAAGCAGTCCAATGAATGTATTATATCCTAATTATATTCAAGAACATGACCATGTAATCCAGAAGGCCAATATTCTATTTCCATTTTTGTTGAAAGGATTGCTTTAGATCAAAGAGGACATTGCTAGCTACAGTGCAGAGAGCAGGGGTGATAAAAGCCAGGTAAAAATGAGGAGAGATGCAGATAGTGAGCATGCATTAGAACCTTTCTGAGTCCCAGGGGAGAAATGATTTATGAAGTAATTAATCAATGGGCACAGATGAATTGGACAACAAATCATTTCTACAGAACTGAATAGGGACAAGGGCAGAAGTAGCAGGACCAGTTAGGAGAGTGTTGCACTAATTTGGGCAGGAGATGATGATTGCTGGGACCAGTATGTCAACAGTGGAGGAAATAAGAACTAGATGAGTTTTGAATATATTTCAAAGGTAGAGCTAACAAATTTTTCTGATGGATTGTGTATGGTTGTAGCAGAAGAAAGGAGTCAGAAATTGCTCCAAGAGTTTTGGTGTGAATTACTGAAAGAAAGGAGTGCTATTAATGATGATGGTGAAACTCTGTGACAGTTGCAGGTTTGGAATGACAGAGGGAGATAGATCAGTTTTGGACAGATTAAATTTGAGATGCCTATTAAACATCTATGTGGATATGTTGAGTAGGAAGTTGAATATACGAGTCTGGACTTCAGGGTGAAGAACTAGGCTGGTGATGTAAATTTGAAAGACATCAGCACATAGATATTATTTAATGTTAGAGACTAGATGACAGTTACCCATAGAGAGGATGGATAGAGTGGAGATATTCAAGACCTACCTTGGAAACTACAGAGATCATTGAAATGAGGAGATACCAGGAAGAGAGTCTAAAATGAGCCTGAGTAGTGTAATTAATAAAGTGAAATTTAATAAAATGTATAATTTTTAGACTGTGTAACTTATTTTCCATGAACAGTTAAATGATTATAACTTTAAAGTATTAAGAAATATTTGACTTTAAAAAGTAAATGGTAGGTACTTCAGGCTTTATAACAAAATATTGAATACATTGTAGTCCAACTCTCATTTTTGTCCTGTAAATAAATCCTTCTCATCTTTCAGTCTACATAGTTGAATTCAGTAGCTTTAAGAAAGTGACATTCACCAATGAATAATAAATTCTCATACCCAGGAGCAGTTTCCTTCTATGACTGCACCAAAGATAGGAGACTTAATTTATGTCCAACTGTCTTGCTTTCTAAAACAGAAAACTCTAGATAACTTAGCACTCACTTCTTGACACCTAGAAAGAGAACTTTCTTGTTTTATTATGAGTCTTATGGCATGGTATCTTTTTCAAGTTCTTTGGGATTCATTCGCTGGTTTATTACTGGCAAATACTGAAGCAGGCATTCATAAAGTAGAAATGCAACCCAGAGATTAGCTTGAAAAGACATGTCAAAAATTTGATCTTTCTCCTTTTTCATTGTTTTAAACTAATGCATGATTCCTGATAATGAGGTAGAGAACTGTATTTACCAACCTTCCAAGGAGATAAAATCTCAACTGAAACTATTAGAATGGGATAAACTACTCTTTCCTGGGGACAGAGCACAGTGGAATGAGTAGGTCTTGTATTAGTCTAAGGGTTAAATGTGGAAGAGAGGAGCTACATATATGTAAGCAAGGGCATGGGGCTGAGAGAAGAAAAATAGGAAGGTAGAGCACAGCTTAGTGATGATAGGACTGTGTGTGTAAGCATGTGAGAGATGATGATGATGATGATGATGATGATTATGATGATGGAGATGATGATTTTTACATTTAACCATGGGAGGGTGGGGGATGGAGGAAGAAATAGAGGGAGATATGTCTTAGGAAGATATTCAGGAAGCTTTCTATTTACTGTACTATATAAAATGTTTATATCTTAACTCTTAAAGAAAGCAAAGCAAACAGCTCTGTTATTTATTAAAACTTCTTGAATAACCTGGACAGTGCCCAAGTCCACCTGAATCAGATCATACCACATAATTGAGCCATAGCAGCAGCTAGATTATTAGAAAAAAATGAGTGCCAAATGGTGAAAAAGAATCAGACATGTGCAGAATACCAAAGCAAAGCCAAAAGGACAATATAGACACTACTCTGGATTGAAATGACAATCTGGGGAGAATGCTCTGTTCACAGAATAGGATGCTTCAGCCTAGACTCTAGGTGCTCGAGGATTGGAGTTGAACAATGTTACACAAATTCACAAATAGAAGGAACTTAAAACATTTTTTTCATGATATAACTATCTGGAAAGTAGTTCTTAGGTAAGTCCAAAGGATACCCAGTTTCTTAACTGGAGTTAAGAAACACTGGAGTGCTTTCTCAAAATGGAGAGGTTGATGTATAACTTCTGACCTGCTCCATTGGCCTGGCACAGTCCTCAAGTGATTGATTGCTACTGTTGGATTTCAAATTAAAGTGACCTTAGTAATCACTAGTTCAAGTCATCTTCCTCTTGGAAAATGCCCTTTTCTAGTGTGCATGAAGGAACTGTGATGGCTAATGGGAACACTGTCATCAGTGTCAGTGATGTCATTTTTGTATTATTTATTATTGTTATTATTGATGTTAAAAAAGAGGGATGTTTATTTGTAACCATGTCTCTAAAAAAAGTGAGAAATCACATCTCTCCCTAGGAGGGCAGCTTGTTCTATTTAGCCCATCTAATTTGCTTCTGTTATTGCTTTGCTCCTGTAAGCATTTGAGGTTATGACTCCTTATCTATAGCAATGGGCATTAGCTACTATTTGTGGACACAGATCCATCGAAACCTCCATCTAATGGCAGTCAGGCTCACCACCCTGGAGGATACGAATATCCAGATGAATCTGAGCTGAGTGCAAATGCTGGAATGGCATTTTCTGCGTATGTGTTAACCTCTTAATAAATGGTTAAAAGCAAGACATCCACTGGGCAAAGGTATGAACAGATGGGAGGATCAGAAGCACCTGTAACTGGTTCACATTACAATGGACTTATAGCCAATTGACCAAATGACCACACACATAAACCATATTACAAAGGGACCCATGAATCTAATGATGCTCAGATCATTTGAGGTATAGACAATAAGGCAGAGTTGTCTCAGCACTTTGGAGCTGGGCGGTCAGAATATGGTGGTCAGAGACCAGTGAGTTTCCCAAAGCCCAGTAAAGAAACCTCTCTGATACAAATATTGTACCTTGAGTTTTGCCTTCTGTATAGCAATATATGCAGAATGCTCACAAGGAACATTCCAGAAACTAGAAATGCTCTGGGATATTACCGAGAAAAAGATTCTAGGATTTGAGGTTTAGGGATGACTCCAGTTTGCATCGCTTGGTACTGTGAAGGAAATCTAGCTATACATTATATCCTTGAGAAAATTAAGGGAAAGCAACATCTTACCCATATTTCAGAAGATACATTCATACATCGAGGTGTGGAGAGAAATTGATCCAAACACAATAATTCTGTGTTCCTTTCTCCCCTTTTCCAAATTTTCAAGCACCTACGCTGGTCAAAAGGATGTTGAAGGAAACGGCGAGCCTCACAATGCCCTCAGAGACCCTTGAGAGAAATTCTGATCGTATTAGGAAAAAGAAAAAGGGTGTGGAAAGAAGAAAATCCAAGGGAAAATATTCTAAAAAGAAAATTGCACTTCCTGAGGGTTGTATTTTATGAGGAGGCTCACAGGTGCCCAACAGGGGTTTGGGCTGTGCAGAAAAAGAAATAAATGTGAGGCCAGAGGGGTCCTGAGGGGACAAAGAGGGAGAATGTTTATGCAGCTGTTATGAGTGAAAACTGGTGGAGACGGAGGAAGAGGATTTTTGAGTCAGTGGGAGCTGGGAAGCTTTCATGGCACATCATGAAAATCTCTCTGTCAGCCCATTAAGGTAGACCTATGATAACCATCTACACTGTTCGTGGCTGTAGGATATATCTTTGAAGGAGACACCATGCAGAGACTGGCCCTAGATACAGCCAGTTATATTCAGGCAACAGTTTAAGGGTAAGTGAAGAAGTCATTGATTGTCACACTGAGTTTGTGGAATTCAAAGTGAATGATTTCAATGCTGATTACAGGAATTCACATATTTTGTTTTCCATTAGTGAAACTGAAAGATCCCAAGGCTTTTGAATGCCTCTAATCATTCTTCCTCTTGAGAAGATTTGATCAACCCACTCTAGAGAAAGAGGTTCAAATTTTCACAAAGATAACTTAAATCTATCCTTGGTTAATGCATCAGTGGTGAACTTCGGGTCAGTAAATGAAATGTGTAACCCACTTCTGTCCAACAATTGCATTTAAGCTACCTGAAATGAATCCAAGTTCAGCTGTGGGATCATAGAACTGTATCAAATTATGATCTCATTTCTCTCTTTCTGCTCACCAACCCTTATTCAAGGACTATGATTGATCAAACATTTCCTTTCACGTTTTTTCAAAGATTTCCTACAGTTTAGGGTTGAAGATTGGTTGATGCAGGTGGATTACTAATTTGCCAATATGCCTAAATTTCTAGACAATTGCAGTAGATTAGTTGGGCGGGTGTGTGTGTGGAGAGAGAAGGCAATCTTTAAAGAGGTTAGAGCTTTGTGTTGTGTTATCAAAACATTTTATCCTGACTCCCTTGCTTTATAAATCCTGATGGAAACAAGCAACTTCCTACTTTCTAATATTAACACACAACAATCCATACATACAAGCAACTTTTAACAATACATTTAATTTTGGATATTTTGTATTAACAGACTAGAATATAAATAGTTATCTGTATTAATCAGAACATACACATGTACGTATTTCATCCATATAAAATATTTAATATGATGATAAAGAACATTTTATCTAAAACATCAAGCCTGTATTGAAGGCTGTAACAGTGCCCTAAAAGATAAATTACAATAAATAATAAGCAAGACTTCTCTGTCAAAATATGGAAGGTGTAAAGGACAAAGAAGACAGGCAGAGAGGACTCCCAGACATAGTTCTTTGAGTCAGTGGGAGAGACTGTATAGCAAGTTGGGGAATAGTGGAGGGAGAGGGGTGATTAAAAACAGATCAACAACAATTAAAGCATAAACACATTAGGGAAGAAAAAGAATAAGCTTTCCTCAGCTAGTCTCAGGCTTTTGTTGTTAACATCTAAGTAGAACTGAGGCAAAACTAAAACTAAAGGAAATCTTTACAAACCTTAATTAGAGTCTCAGAAATTAAACCAGCCAGAGTGAACTATACAGGGGTCGACAGCAGCCTAGTTTATTGGTGGAAACTGCCTGGCAACATGGCCTGGGATATGGCCTGGGATATGGCTGGTGACCTGACAAGTGCCACAGTAAAATCACTTCCAGCCCACTCTGATTCTGCTTTCCCTGTCCCCAACCTCCTTCTCCTCCTCCTCTTCCTCCTCCTCCTGTTCTTCCTCTTCCTCTTTCTTCTTCTTCTTCTTTTCTTCTTCTTCTTCTTCTTCTTCTTCTTCTTCTTCTTCTTCTTCTTCTTCTTCTTCTTCTTCTCCTTCTCCTTCTCCTTCTTCCTCTTCCTCTTCCTCTTCCTCTTTCCAACCTCATTCTTAGTCATGTTCCCACTTTGGGGTTAGATCCAGAAATTGGCAGGTGAGCCAAGTGTATGTAACTTCACTCAAACACCCAGAAAATAATACTCTTTTCCTTTGGAAACTTCACAAAGCTCTCTGGAAGATGCCTCAAGAGCCTATTGGCCTGTGCCTAATTAGAGTTTGGAATATTCGTTTCACTCATTTCTAAAAGTTAAAAGCCATTCATTTTTCACAGTGAAAAACTTGCTAAAATTGCTCTCAAATTAAGCAGTGATTCATAAAATGATTTGTTGAGGTCAAACTCATTATTTTTACCTTCTCATTCAGCTAGGAAATAAGCAGCCTCTAAGCCAACCCCCAAGTTAGGCAGGGGAAGATCCAAACAGCCTCAACAACTCCCTGGAGGTGGTCTCTGTGTCTGTTCACTGAACTGTATACAATAACCAGGGCAGAGGAGGGAGAGGCTCAGATCATGTCACTTCTGAGCTGAAGTGGCTTCCTGCTGGCCACAGATAATTTTAATCCATTTAGCATTGTTTACAAAGCATGCCATGCTCTGCACCCCACTGGTTAGTCATCAACCCCTGACCCTCTATCCTCCACTCCAGTTCATTCCTTTTGTCTGAAACAAAATTTCTCCCATCTACTTTTCCTTCAAATACTAATGTAGGCTTTTCAGAATGATTCTCCAAATTTGAGTTAGGAACTACGATTAAAGGAATGAATGAGCTCAGGGACAAAGTATAATGGGGAAAAAAATGAACACCACTTTCCATCTTTCTTTCTTTCTTTCTTTCTTTCTTTCTTTCTTTCTTTCTTTCTCTCTTTCTTTCTTTCTTCTTTCTTCTTTCTTTCTTTTTCTTTCTTTTTTTATTTCACCATTTATAATGCAACTCCATTATGTTATGTATATATATATATATAATAGTGCAGTCTTAACCATTGCCAGGGTAGCCTCTTACAAAGCCCATAACATCTGAGGTTTGGAAAAGAACAGTGGAGTCATCTGGTTAAGCCCCCTGATAATACAAATGAGAAAGTGATTAGAAGAGGAAGGAGGTGCTAGTTGAAGAGCTACGAGGAAAACATAATTGCATGGTCTGGGTTAGTTCATCATGAGACATTATGAAAATGTTTAACTCAACATAGGGTGGCATTTATAGGTAATGGCTGTATTAGTAAATGAAGTTTGTAATATTTCTGAAAATTATAGATTAAATATTCTCAATTTATCAGCTAGAAATCGAAAGAAAACGGCAAAAAAGCTTTCATTGTCAGTTTGGACACAGGTGAGAAGAAAAATTGGGCAAGTAAGAAAATGAAGAAATTCCTCAAAAAGCATCACCTATTCATTACATGATGATCTGTTAAAAGGTGTTTCATGGCTCTGGTTCATCTATCTATTCCTTAGTAAAACTTCTTCTATATCTTTTTAAATAAAATAGATATGTAATCTCAGGTACTGGAGTGGAAGGAGAAAAGTAGAATTCAGAATGGTAATTCTTATTGTGATAATTCTAAATTGAAGCTCCATACCTCATATAAACATTACCATAGATTCTAAATTGGTACACTATACATGATATATTTTAAGTAGGATCATTCTTTCTTTTTAGCAATATAATTTGTGACTTTATATGAGTGCATGTATTTAAGGATATAAACTTTCAAACATTGCATACACACACACAACACATACACACATTACATATGTGCATAAATTGCCCTGAACTTCCTTGACTACAACTTATAGAGCAAATCAAAATTGAAAAAGAAAAGGTGTTTAGCAAACTTTGCCCTCAAAAATTACACATTTTAAATAATGGCTGCTTTAGCATACATTGATTTATTGTTATTTCTTTATAGCAATTATTCATTGTTGACATTTTTAAAAAGATCTATTTATTTATTTGAGAGAGAGAGAGCGAGTGCTACAGGGAGGGACACAGAGACAGAATCTCAGGCAAAACCATCTCCTCCCCATACACACACAATACACTGAGCACAGAGCCTGCCATGGGGCTTGATCTCAAAAACCTGAGATCATAACCTGAGCCAAAACTAGGAGTCAGCTGCTTAACCTACTGAGCCTGCCTAGGTTCCCCATTGTTAACACATTTTTAAAAATTAAGTATTTATACTGTGAATAGTTAAAATACCATGAAAAAAGGATGACTAGAGTATAAAGTATACTAAACTATAACTCTATAGTTAAAAAGAGAATTTGTACATACTGACCAAGATTTACCATATCTTAATGTATATCTTTTAATAAGAGCTCTTTTTTTAAAGGGGACTTCTAGAAAAAAAAAAGAAAAAAAGGGGACTTCTAAGAAAGTTTCTAAACAATTAATTTTAACATGAAACACTAACTGTAATTTAACTACATATGTCTTATGTACAATATTAAATAATATTTTAAGATAAAGATTACAACAGTCCTGGTAAACAATGCATTCCCTGTGATGGTTTCTAGGGCACAATGATGATCGGGTTATAATTTTCACTGGCCATTGCACTTACCTCCACATCTTGGAATGGGTCCACTCCACATTACTTTTCCATCCATAAGGATACATGTAATTGTTTCTGTTCCCTGGGTTTTAATAAATCCTTCTTCACAAATAACCGAAATTGAACTTCCTAATTGAAAGTTGTCTCCAAACCGCCGTGCATTGATTGGTATTCCAGGATCAGGACATTCATTATGTCCAAATGCTTGAGAAGAGCAAACAAAAATATACAATCAGTATGAGAGGGATTCTTATATATTTGGGATGAGAAAAACTGATTTTAAATAAGATTATATTTATTTCTAGAAAAACTTTTATTAAAAAAATTGATGGTTCTCCATTGACACAATCTATTTGCCTATGATGTAAACAAGTGTGATTGTTTTAAAATAGTGTAATTATTTTTAAAGTATTAATTATATAAAATAGAATTGCTTCTGCTTATTTCTGGAGATCATTAGACTTAAGCTATGTAAAAATTTCCAGTGTAAACTGATTAGAATTCTAATTATTCTAAGTACAAAGCAGGTTGACCACATCTCATTGCAAACTTTTATTGTGATTCACTCATTGGAATGGAGAGACAGTCTTGTGAAGTTATAGTGAAAGGTTCCAATCTGGTATGAAAGTCTTAAAATTTTTTTATAATTTTCCATTAGTCATCTATTTTCTGCTATGTAGGAAAGGGAAAGGGAGCTAACTCTTGCAATTACCATGTTTCAGACAGTGATAGGAGATTTGGAAAAGTTATAATCTCATTTAACATTTAGAGCTCTAAAGAGTAATGTGAGATTCAGAGAAAGATAAGTAGCTTGCCTCAGGTCATAGAGATAGGATTGAAATGTATCCTTCAGTCTGGCTTCTCATTTTTTCTCAACAACATATTATATCTTGGGTTTTTTGTTTCAGGTCTCAAGAGAATGTGAATTCTTGAGTTCAGGGTCATTTTCCTATTTTATTTTGTGTCTTCTATGATATATTTAGCTTAGCCTTAGCAAGTAGCAGAAGTGCAGGGACCATGTGCTTATTTGAATCTCTCAAGATTATAGATTACACGCACCCTCCAAATTTCTCTCTTTACTCGTCTGGATCAACAAATATGCACCATAAATGTGTAAATAAGCATGATATAAATGGAAAAACATTTAAAAATAGCAAAGTCTAAATGTGCAAAACATAGTTTAATGAGTTATTTACAATTATATTCATGCTGCTTAAGTACATCAAGTTATTTGAAATTATCTCACTAATCATCATTTTCATATTGTTCATAAATTATATAACTTTTATTATTCATTCTCTTCATTTTTAAGTTAAGCAATACAGAAGAATATTAAGGTAACTTCTAATATACCTAAAAATATACTTGTAGGTATGCTTTTTTCTACTTATTGTTTGTTGTTGTGTTAAAAAAATGAAAAACCTCAATTGATTAAAACTTGTTCCTATATATAATGTCTGATAGGTATTTATTTAGGAAAAATAAAATTTCAGTAGAAAACATTAGTAAGAATTTGAATAAAATAGATTAAATTATTTACTAGAGAAACAGATCAAGACACAAAGAATCTATTTCCATAATATCCTGAAGGTACCAGAAACATTAAAGTTAAAAATAATATGCATTTAAGACAAAATAAAAATAATAAATAGATAAGTGCATATATATATATTTATCATATATATATCTTTCATTTTATGTGAAATATTTTTGAGGACTTTCAGATAAAGCAACTATTTTATACAGCAGTCTGTGTGACACATGTCACAGCTACTTTAATAATGTGCAATTACATGTTGACAACTTCACCACCAGTGACACTTTGAAAAGGCAATAACTGCTTTTTGTTACTAATTGCCAAAGTTCAGCATTGAATGGCGGGGGTGGAGGTGAGGGATGCCATTCTCTTTAAAGAGCAGGAAACTATAATCCTATTGTTATATGACACAAATATTAACTCATCAAGTTGGTCAATACCTGACAGAGTGTGGTAGCTTCAGGGAAAAAAACAAGAAAAGTCACTAGTATTCTATAGCTTTAGGAAACGTTTGCAAACAGAGGCACTATATGTAAGTGTGTTAACGTACTAAGATATTTTCTCCTTTATGTGATTCATATTTTTACTATATTTATATCATTTTTTCAGAAAAATACAAAGAATATGAGTGATAGATAAGAGTTCAATAACCTCAAAAAAATCTCAAAGCAACATAATAAACACAAGTAAATAAGATGTTAAGATAATAGTTCTTAGGTAACTAATAGGTAACTAAACAATGACAGTTAATTCTTATTTAACATTTACTAGGTATCATATACTCTATGCTAAATTATTTACATGCATCATCTAATTTATTCCTTACAGAAACCTAAAATGGTTTTACTGATATGAACAATGAGGCTCATTTATTAAACCTAAAAATGGAGCAAAGCCAAGATTTGAAGTTGCATAGTTTCAGTGCAGAGATGACACTCTTAATCTCTAAAGTACTTCCCCCATGATGACTTTGCAAAGTCAGCTCAGTGGTCTGCTGTCCCTAAGCTAATGATTGCCTGCTCTGTAATGTTTCTGCAGCCTTGTGAATTTTGTCTTTGGAATTATAATTCTGTGTTGTCATTATTTGTTTAAGGTCCTCCTTTTGTTTATGAATATGTTGTTTTGTTTTGTTTTTTAAGATTTTATTTTTAAGTAATCTCTACCTTCAACATGGGTATTGAAACTGCAACCTTGAGTCGCATATCAGGTGCCCCGGTTTATGAATATTTTGAAAGAAAGATTTATTTACCTTAAGTTTGCATACCAATAATGGTCAAAGTATATGATATACGTTAGGTTTGAACTTATGCTTATAAGATTGAATAGAATAAATAATGTATTGGCTGATATTATAATATTTGAAACATTTTTCCTTAATTTGAGGTCTCTCACAGAGAAATGACACAAGAGGGAATAAAATATGGTTGGAAATTGCAAACTGAATGACTATCCTTAGCAATATTTTATATATATATATAGGACTTGTTCAAGCTTCCTTTTCTGTGGAGGAGAGCTGATTTACATGATTCCTTTCTAGCTTTATGTTGTAGAAATACATTATATAGAAAAAATAAACTTACTGTTATAAGTGATGTTAAAGCCACGTCCTGACATTGAGTGGTCTGCCTGAAATTCCAATCGCAGTATATGACTATTACTAGTAAGATGGGAAGGCACCTCAGCCCCAGTAAAGGTTCCAAGAATTGGGGAGTCTGGAGAGTCTCCATCTTTAACGGCAAGGAAATCAAACTGGGATTCCAGATCAAAGTCATTAAAAGAAAGATGAATCCGGCTCCCTGGATCAGAGATTATTGTCCAGATGCAGTTTAAATTATTTCCATATCCTTCTGGGTAATCAGGAGACAGCACTGTTCCCATTGGCGCAGTAAAATTAGACAGGCAAGGAACTGTTAAAATAAGATTATAAAATACAGTAAATGTTCAAAAGTAATATTATACCTTATTTTGCTTTATTTTATATTTTAATATTATACCTTATTTTGCTTTATTTTATACCTTATTATGCTTTAACCTTACTTACTATACTTATCTTTATTATACCTTTATATCCTTTATATCCTTATTATTTCTTTATTCTTATTTTTCATGACTATGATAATCAATTAGCAGTTTGAAAAAATAATATTAAACAATGTAAATTATAAAACAGAAAAAATGTTACCACTTTCATATATTAGGAAAGGCAACTGTTACTTTGCATGACATGACTGTATGCTTAAGTATGCACAAAAGTATCATCGGAGTAATAAAGGCAATTTATTTAGACATTTATCATATTTGTATTAGAGTTCTACACAGTTTTGTTTCTGTGCTTAAGAAAGAACAGAGGTGAAACATTTAGAGATTTCCATATAAAGCTATAATGCTCATGAAATGATTGAAGACAAAAAATATTATTTGGATATTAACAAACAGGGATGTTGTAGCACAGATGAAACCTGGGGTGAGGGTGGTAACTAGGAGAGCTTCATTCTTACCATGGCCATGGGATGCTCTCATATTTTAAAACACAGATAAGGAGAAAAATTAGCTTTTGTAGCAATCACCACTAGTTGTTAACACTGGACAAACTTTCACACTTTAGTTAGATGAAGTCTCTTCCTGCCCCTGGTCCACCCATCCCAGTTTTCTTCTAATTTTTAAAACATCTGGGCTAAATGATCACACAGAATATTTAGGAAGTAGAAAAAGGGTAAAGAACAGAAAAGTAAATGGTCTTATTAAAAAGAGGAAATCATAGTTAAAATAATGATGTATTTTCTTCCAGTGGCTTTCATTACATAATTTTCATTCATATAATTCATATAATTCATATAATTTTGCACCAAATTTAATTTACAAGGGTATGAAATTTAAGCCTGAAAATATTTTGCTAAATTTCTTTCTAGTAAAGTTGTATTAACTTATTCTGAACTATAAGGATATATTAGGGAGTATATAGCTCTACCAGCATAAAATATGATCATTTGACCTTCCTTATTTGATAAGAAAAATGACATATTATTAATCTGCCCTTCTTTGCTACTTGTAAAGTTGAAGATTTCTCCATTTTCTCTCTTTTTGGAATTTACAGGCTCATGAACTCTGATCACTTAAAATTATGAATGCTTAGTTCAATATTATGATTTACACAATATTCATACATTATTTTGTTAATTTTAGTATAAATAATTTGTTTTGATTTGAGTATTAAAAATAATAATTTCTTCTGATTTTTTTAAAATTTTTATTTATTTATGATAGTCACAGAGAGAGAGAGAGAGAGAGGCAGAGGGAGAAGCAGGCTCCATGCACCAGGAGCCCGACGTGGGATTCAATCCCGGGTCTCCAGGATTGCGCCCTGGGCCAAAGGCAGGCACCAAACGGCTGTGCCACCCAGGGATCCCTTCTTCTGATTTTTTATATTGCTTTTTAGATCTTTTATTAGCATTCAGAAATTAGACAAATATCTATCTACAGAAACATAAAGACAAAAATATAACTATACCTATGTATAAGATGTGTAAAATATTTAACATATGCCAAAGAATGATAGGAATTATATATAATCAGTTATTTATTACTACCTATGTATAATCTTTATCATTTAAAACATATAGTTTCTAACCTAAATTTGCTTGTTCTTCTGGATGGAATGATGTGAGGAGTTAAAACCAGCTCTTGGAAACTGATAGCCATTGGGCTGGATCCAGTAAATGTGTTTGGTACAATTTTTTCTTATACCTGTCAAAAATTTGAAATCAATTTTAAAATCATCCTATTTCACATCTGAGGGGAAAAATTCCAGAGTTCTAACTTCTTTGAGAAAGTTAATGCACTCCAGTCCCCTACTACTTCCATAATGGGTGCACACATATCTAGTCCTATTCCCTCTTCACATTTTTACCTGCCTGCATCCTGGAATCATTTGATTCTATGGCCCTTGATCTAAAGGCAGCGTCAGAAAACTTCTGTAAATGGAGGAATGGTAAATGCTTTGGCTTTACAAACCACATGGTTTCTTGCAACTACTTAACTCTGTCACTGTAGCAGGACATCAGCCACGTGCAATAGGTAAATGAAAGTACACAGTTATGTTCCAATAAAACTTTATTTACCAAATGAGGCTTCAGGCCAGATTTGTCCCACTTGGCTAATCTCTGATCTAAATTACCCCCATTCTAGCAAGGGATGACTGAGAACTATCAGGCTAATTTTTCATCTCAGATGAATAGGTCAATGCCAATGTAATATTCTAAACCCTTAATTATATTAGATGCAGTTTTTAATATAACTTCCTTTGACTCAGTGTTATATTTCTGTGAGTACCACACTAATTTCTGGTAGCAACTCAATATTATACTTTAGTATCGAATAAACACTTTTCTTTTAAAAATTCTCACATCTATTCTATTATTGCCTGTTTTTTTGTTTTGTTTTGTTTTTTGTTTTGTTTTTGTTTTTGTTTTTGTTTTTGTTTTTGCCTAGCTGCATGTCAACACATTCACAAAGAATGTGAATGTGTGTTCACAAAGAAAGTATGTCAGGATTTTTATTGAAGTTATTGAAAGCAATTTCTATATAACAACATATTTTATTCTATTCTATTTTATTTTATTTTATTATTTTATTTTATATTTTATTTTATTTTATTTTATTTATTTATTTATTTTATTTTATTTTATTTTATTTTATTTTATTTATTTAAAGATTTTATTTATTTATTCATGTGAGACACACAGAGAGAGAGGGAGGCAGAGACACAGGAGAGGGAGAAGCAGGCTCCATGCAGGGAGCCTGACATAGGACTCCATCCCGGGTCTCCAGGATCACACCCTGGGCTGAAGGCGGCGCTAAACTGCTGAGCCACCTGGGCTGCTCAACATATTTTATATAATGTCTTCTAATTCAGGAAGATGGCATCTATCTCAATGTTTTTCTCATAAAATTTCCTTTTCTGAATAAATTTGAAATTTTCTATGGGTTTTTTGGATTTATGTAAGAATTATTTCTACATATTTTTTAATTTTATTTTTCTGAGAAATTATCTTTTCATTACATTTTCAAATTAGCTGTTGTTGGTATATATGAAACTAATAATTGCTACATATTCATCATATAACAAGGTGCAGGTCTTCATTACTTTTAAAATAGTAAAAAAAAAGTGTTTTATAGGTTTTTCAAGAGTTTGCAGTAGTCAGCATTATTTTAAATATTTTATTAAATGGATTCTAGCATCCCTTAAAATGACTTAAAGAGAGTTTCATTTTTGATGTGATATACCACATTAATAGATTCTTCAATATTATACAACATTGTCTCCTTGGAGGGACATCCAGAGCTAAAGATCTTCCAAAGAAGACTCTGGAAGTATCACTAAGCTTTAGATAGTGCAATGGGAGCAGCCCGGGTGGCTCAGAGGTTTAGCTCAGCCTTTGGCCCAGGGCGTGGTCCTGGAGTCCCGGCGTGGAGTCTCACGTGGGGCTTTCTGCATGGAGCTGTTTCTCCCTCTGCCTGTGTTTCTGCCTCTCTCTCTCTCTCTCTGTGTCTCTCAAGAATAAATAAATAAAATCTTAAAAAAAAAAAAAGAATAGGCACCAAGTCTTTCAATAAAGTTCTTAAAAAAAAAAAAAAAAAAGATAATGCTAATGGAATCAAATCAAACTCCCCTAACATTTTCTTCTCTTACAGCAGGAACTTCACAATGATCTTGGTTAGGGATGAGCACTAGGCCTAAAAGGAGAGGGTTCTATTGAGGAAGTCTATGCACTCTTCCTCTCCTACATTCCCTGAAGAGCCAGCAGAATATATTTTAAGTAGGGAAATTCCTGCCACATTTGAAAAATGCCCACTTTGCTAAAACCTAAGATTAAGTATCATGGCAATATGTATCCAGACATCATACCGAGAAACAGTAATGCTTGCTTGATATTTTATTCCTTTTTAACGATGCAAAAACACATATTAGAAAATTACCTCTTTAAAAGTTCTATTACCTTAAAAATAAATAAATAAGTAAAAGTTCTATCACTTTTTAAAAATGTTAAATAATTTAAAAATGTTAAATAAGCAACATTTTGAATAAGGGAAAATATATATTTTTCAGCATGTATTATAATTCAGATGAAATATAGGTCTTGAAAAATGTGACTTTTTAAACCAAATATTGAAGTAAAGTTTGTGCCTTTGTAGTGAATGAAGGGTTTCACAAATGAAAAACACTGTGAGAGTTGGATATAGATGAAAAAATATTATATTTGAAAATCAGAAAATTATTTTTTATTTTCATGAATATTGATATCTCCATTTGTGAACAGTCAAAGCTCAAATGCAAAATTTTCAATATTGTACCCATATTTGGTAAGTTGCATTTGTTGGTACTTAACTGAAACTAAAATAAAAATGTATCAATAGATAATACAAATTATAGTTTTGCTGTAGTTATATTGAAATGTTTTAATGTATTTGAAGAAATACATTCTTTTAATACAAGCATACTGTATATCATGAACATTCATGAATTTTTTCTGTGCATTATAAATAAATGGTACATAAGTATGCATTAGTGTGAGCATCTACAAGCAAAAAATAAGTTAATGCATTATACATAGAATATAAGCTTTAAATATTTTAAGTGTTTTTGATTGAAAATAAGCATATACTATCTTGTTAAAATAAATAAATGAGTCTACTAGAATTAGCTCAGATGTATAATTTCCATAAGTATGCTATCTATAAAGTATAAAATGCCACCAATAAAACATTATAAGAACACATGTAATATATACTTTGCAATTACCAAGTGAACTATGTTAACTTTATTTAAATCTTTAATGAAATTTATAATTTGGCATAAGCACACTTGTTAAAGATAGTATCACAAAGTGCTACCCGTTCAAAAATAATTACATGGTTCCAGCTCTTTGCAATTAATTACAAAAGCAATTATATGCAAGGACAGGGTAACATATGCTATCTGAAAGCAAAGCATTTGGTACTCACAGATACAGATGGGTATGTTTGCAGACCATTGGTTATTCTCTTGACAAACAATGGATTTCTCTCCTATTAATTCAAACCCAAACTGGCATTCGAACCTTAAAACATCACGATTAGAAAATCCATCGCCTTCTCTAATTCCGTATAAGGGTGTACCAGGATCACCACAACTTTCTTTTTCAATTTCTGCAAAAACAGAAGATACAAGTCACCTTCCAAGGGTTTGGGGCATATGATATCCATGTAACCAGTTTTGTAGATGTACACCTCGCATATCTGAGATATTTCAGAACAAAAATGAGTGTGTTCTCCAACCTTAATTTTTTTCCCTTTTGTTACTCTTATGACTATAATTTGATGACATGATCTTTAGAAAACAATCAATATAGTTCTCTCATTTTGTAGATGGGGAAGCTGAAGTCATTAGAGTATATTCTAGAGGTTGTGCCTAACAGAAGAGTTATGGCAAGATTTAAATTTTCTGTCTGCACTACACACATATACACCCAGGTATACGTATGTGTGCATTTTCCCCAAATCCCAAAAACATTTCTTATTTTTGTTATCTGTACATGACACAGTAAATCTGTAGATCATGACCAGGATGTGAGGGTAACATTTTGTGCCTCAATATCCCTACAGCAGTTAGTGAATACCTTTCTCAATGGCTCTGCCACTCTCCCTGACACTTGTTGGTTCAATTATTTCCCCCAACGACACCTGTCAAAAGATGCATTAGGGCAGAAATCTATTTTGCATTCCAAATTATCCAGATACGTTCCTCCAAAAATGAATTAAAAGGTTGAAACAATTCTCTTAAGAGCATATAAAAGTACTCTTTTAGCTTATATTCAAAGAGACTCCAAATGCTTAGAATCTTCGTTGTGAAGCTATGAATGTCAGTAGTAAATTATTGTGGTGGTTGTCTTGGTTTTTCAGTTGCATGAAATCACATTAATACAGTTGTCTTCAAGCAAACTACAGCAAATAATTAAAATTAAAATTAAAAGACAAAGCTTTGAGATAAAGTTATGGTCTCTATCCTGATATTCCAACAACTACACATTCCTGGTTTTTCTAAAATCTACCAGCACCAATTTAGTGTGGTCTTTCCAATTATTTTCCCATGCTTTCATAACTATGCATAGGCATATATATAATATGGAATATTATAAACACCTGTTATTATGTAAATAAAAACATCCTCTCTACAACTATGTAGTATTGTTTTACATATGTATTATATTTATATTGTAGTATATTGTCATTGTTATTCTATAACTTGCTCTTTTTCCAGCCAAACTATAATTTTGGATTTATTTTTGAATACCCTTGTATTTTTAGCAGAAAGCACAGATGGTTATAATGATTCCTTTAATACACTGGATTTGATATTTTCCCTATGCTATACTGACTTTAGGCTACTTAGTTTCCTTTTTTTCTTATGGTATTCCTATCCAGATTTAATATCAGAGAAAGAGAGATTTGTAATTTTGCAACTTTTCAGTAGTTTTTAGGCTAGTTTGTATAACAGGAAAACTAGTTCCTTGAGTGTTTGAACTTGCCAAAAAAAAATGCTGGCTGAGACTGGTATAATTTTGAGGTAGATATCTGACTACCATTTTAATCTCTTCTAAAATTATTTTTCTACTGAAGGTATTTTGGGGGGGTTAGGGAGGAAGGGGCAATATTGGCTACTTATTATATATTTAGAGAAGTGACATTTGCCACTTAAATAGTTTAGTAGTAATAGGATTGTGCTACAGGATTTTTACATATCTCTTCATAAGTATGTCATAAATCTCACTCCTAATGCTATTTACTTGTGATTAGTCTTTCAGTTTTCTTTGCTCATACTTACAAATGGTTCCCAAATTTATCAGTCTACTTCTAAGAACCAACTTTTGCTGATCAATTCTATTGTTTTAATTTTGTTTAAAGATCTTTCCTTTTTATCTTTTATGGATTCCATCTTCAACTCTCTTTTGCATTACTTTGCCAGTATTTTTCTGCCTCTTGGGCTGAAATCTTAGGGTTTTTTAAATTAGTTTATTTTCAGTTCTTTTTATTTCCAAAAAAAAAAAAAAAAAAAAACCAAAATTGAATCTATAAATTTTCCTCAGAGTTCTGCTCTGATACAGAGAACTTTCCTTGTTCACTTCTAAATAGTCTGTAATTTCCATTTTGATTTCCTCTTTAACTCATAAATAATTTCAAAATGACTTTAAATTTATGGATCAGTGCTATCACATTTTTGTTGATTTCTTTTTTTAAAAAGTATTGTGTTTATTTATTCCAGAGAGTGTGCATGGGAGCAGGAGAAGGACAGAGGGAGAAGGAGAGAAAATATCAAGCAGATCCTGAGCAAGCATGGAGCCAGTCCCTGGGCTCCATCTCATGACCTTGAGATTGTGACCTAAGATGAAATCAAGAGCCAGACACTCAACTGACTGAGCCAGGCAGGCATCCTGTTTTTGTTGATTTCTAATGTTATATTGTATTCGATATAAGTATATTCAGATTTACAATGGATAAATCAGTAAAATATATTCAATCCAACTTGTTGTATTTGTCAAATTGAAATTATTTTATGCCCTTAATTATTTTTTGTCTTCCTTCTTTGACAATTTCTAAAAGAACTGTGTTAAACTTCCTAACAGAAATGGATTTTAGCATATTTCCTTGTAGTTGAATCAAGTTCACTTCACATATATGAAACCACCCTTTAGTCATTCAATTTATTCAGCAAATACCTATTTGAATACCTATGATATTATAGATTTGGTTCTGGGAATGTGGGAAAAATCAATGAATAAATAGACAATGATTCCTGCTTTCCTGTACCATATATTTCACTGAAAGTTTATGAATAATAAACAAGAAGTAAATAACATCTTATTTTGGAAGGTGATACATGCTCTAGGGGAAAATATTGAGTGGGAGTAGATGGGCTTACATGCTAGGCTATGGTAAAATGACATTGTTAGCAGGCTCACAAAATTGTATTACTTTCAAGCCTTGAAATTGAAATTGTTTCTGTTACTGAAAGAACAGATTCTTCTTCATCATAAAATGTCTTTATTTGGCCCTCACTATTGAATGATACTTGATAAATTATAGAATTTTAATTCAAAATTATTTTCTATCAGCATTTGAGTATGTTTTTCCCCTGATCTTTTATCCATTCAGTGTTTCTGATTACAAATATGATACCAAAGAGATTTTAATTTTCTTATAATTTATCTGTCCCTTGCAATTTCCTTCTCCCTTACCATAAGTTGAAGTATTCTTTTTTAGACTGGCTGTTTTTTGTTTTGTTTTTTTTAATATTTGATTATTTGAGAGAGAGAGAGAAAGGAGCACATATACACAACCAGGAGGGACAGAGGGAGAGGGAGAGAATCTGAAGCAGACTCCATGCTGTGTGAAGAGCCAGAGGTGGGGCTCGGTTCCAAGACCCTGAGATTAGGACCTGAGCTGAAACCAAGAGTTGGGGCTAAACTGACTGTGCCACCCACATGCCCCTAGACTTGCTATTTTTGATGTAACTATCATTTACCTAGGTATTGGTTTTTAATATTTTTTATGCTTGGTGCTTCATCGATTCCTTCTATCAAATAACTTGTAACTTTTTTTTAAGTTCTAAGAAATTGTTACCATATTTTCCTTTAAATACTGTCTCATACTTTTATCTCTAAAAGTCATTTACATTGAATATTGGAATTTAGGGATTTGGCCTTTGTGTTACTCAATCTTTCAAATTCTCAGTTTTGAAATTCTCTATTCTGCATTCTTGAATTTTGAAATTCCCTATTCTGCATATATATGTAAATATATGTATATATATTCTGATTTACTAATTCACTGTGGATGGTTATCTAATCCCAATTCAACCTATATACTGAAAAATTATGTCATCATTTCTTGAACATTTAATGATTGTTTGACTGTTTCATAACCTCCTATTATTTTTTTCATGGGTTTCTCCCTTAACTTTTGTGAAGATATCTAATAATTCTTTAAAATAATTTTCTTATTCCTCTATTAAATGTTTCCTTGGGTATGAACAGAAGTATATGAAAAGAGCAGCTGCACATTTCAGGAGAACATGGTAAATCATGCCTGTTGTCAAGCCTGTGATGAAGGTGCAGGAGGAAATAGTTGAGAGAACAAGATGGCTGGTTTTGAGCAAGTTCTCAAATAAATGTTCTTCTTTGCTTGCTTCTCTGTAACTTTGCAGGTCCTTCAGTCCCCATTCTTCACCTTCAACATCCCCCACCTTCAGACTTACTTCTTCTCATGTCAGAATTGCCTTGTAGTTCTGGGTATAAACTTTCCCCTCTATTGATCCCCTCTGTTGATCTATGGTACAGTTCACTTCTGTGATCTTCATGTTGAGTTGGGGAGCTCTCCCTCTTGACAACTTCACTGGACTCTCCTTCCATATATGAGCATTTGGCTCTGTAGCTGAAATATTTTCCTCTGGGGTCATCGCTGCAGTTTCTCAGGATTGCCAGCAGACTCTTCCCTGGTGTTTTCTAGACCCAATATGTCTGGTGGCTTCCTATGCAGAAGCTATAGCAATAGCCTCTTGTGATGAAAGAGGCTTATGAAATTCTCAGTTTACCTCTATCTTCTGTATATATCTTTACATGTTTATTTATATACATTTTTTCTTAGTGATCCCCTACAGCCTCATAACAACTGACATTTCCTCTTTCTATGCTTCAGTTTCAGTGAATTTTTAAAATATATTTTCTATCACCCTTGGGTTAGGATTGAAAGTAAGTGCTTATTCTACTGTTTTGAAACCATAGATTTTTGTTTTTGTTTTTTTGCTCCTTGATTTTTAAAAATCAAAGACATATTTTCAAATAAATATGTAATTTTGAAGCTGCAGTACTCTCAGACTGAAAAACAACATGCAGTTACTACAATAAATTCATACCTATTATATATCACTGCCTTTGAAATTTTTTTTCAAGAGGTGAAACTGATATCTGAAAAAATAATTAATATGTAACATGATTGTTACAGTAGAAACAGTCACAAACAATAACTAATAATAGTGGCTATCATTTTTTTGAGCATGGAAACTATACTGGCACTGTGGAAATCTTTTTTTTAAAACATAAATTATATAATTTAATCCTCATAACAACCCTGTGAAGTAATTGTTATCTCCATTTAGAGATGAGAAAAGTGAGAATCAGAAAAGGTAAGTATGGCTTTAGACTGAATAATTCCTGCCCCCCCCCCCCATTCATATGTTGAAACCTAATCCCCGATGTGATGGCATTTGGAGATAGAATATTGGGGAGGTGATTAGGTCAGGAGGATAGAAGCCTCATTTATGGGATTAGTGCCCGTTTAAAAGAGGCCTTTAAAAGCTCCTTTGCCTCTTCTGCCCTTTGAGGATGTGGGGAAAGACAGCCATCTATGAATGAGGAAATGAGCTCCCACCAGGTACTGAATCTGCCAGTGCCTTGATCTAGTCTCCAGACTCTGAGTGAAGAGCATAAGCTATTGTTTATAAGCCACCTAGTCTATGGCATTTTTGTTATAACAGCCCAAACAAAGACACTAATTTGACAATTTCACAGAATTTGTGTATAGCAGAGTTTAGGTGCATAGTAAAGTCTTTTTCTTAAGCAAGCTCCGCACCCAGCATGGAGCCCAATGTGGGGCTTGAATTCACAACCCTGAAACAAAGACCTGAGTTGAGATCAGGAGTCATACACTTAACCAACTGAGCCACCCAGGTGCCCCAAAAAGTCTTAGTCAGTAAGCTATATGAAAGGAATTTTCATTCTTTAATTATCTATTTATGAAACATATGTCTAATATTTATCAAAATAATACTAAGCATTAGGGACATAAAACTAAATAAGATGTATCCTCTGCTCTTAAATGAGGGCACAGAGGAGGTATATCTAAGCCCCCTTGGAGCTGGAGGTTGGCAAATAGGTAAGGTGATCCTTGTGCTTAGTTATTTAGGTTAATGAACTGGAGAAGAGGAAGGAAGGAAAGCATTTAGATGGAAGAAGAGTAATATCAGAAAAGATATGCAGTCTCCTTGCTTCTCTCTCCTTCTATAGGTGATGGCTTGGCTGGAGTTAAGAGGCTGAGTTCATTGGGGATGCTTTAACAGAATACCATAGACTGGATTTATAAACAACAGACATTTGTTTCTCTCAGTCGTAAGGGTTGGGATGTCCAAGATCAAATGCCAGCAGTTTGGTGTCTGGAGACAGCCTATCTCCTGGTCATAGACAGGAGATGTGGTCCTGTGATGTGATCCAGGGCAGGTCATACCAGAGTGTGCCACTTTGATGTGTGGGTTGTTTTGAGCTAAAGTCAATCAGGGCCCAAGGGGCTCAGGAGGAGCTTTTTACCTCCCTTTTAACTGCCTGAAAGCATTTAGATAGAGGGCCTGGCCTGGTAGACAGCTATCACTGAAAATAACTACAAAGAATATGAGCTAGGTGTGGTAAAGCCGGAAGGAGCTCAGCAAGGCTTGTTTGTTCAAATTTCTCTCTGTGTTCCATTATGTCTGCACAGCAGGGCAAACACTGTTTACAAACATTAAGTCTCTTCATATATCTGTAAATTGTCTTCCTCCCCTTTGAACTCCCAGACCCCTCTTACCTTCTTAGCTCAGGATGGTTATATAAACTTCAATTGTTTGACTGTCAAGAATCCTAATATCATTGGGGTTCTCGTAAAAATGAAATTAACATTTTTTCTTTTGTCAATCTGTCTTCTGTCAACTTAATTATGAGATCAGACAAAGAACCCAGAAGGGAAAAGCTGTCTTCTCTGAAAGCTGTGTTCTCACATGGTGGGAGGGGTGAGAGAGTTCTCTGGGGCACTAATCCCATTCATTGTGATTCCACTCTGGTAACCTAATCACCTACCAACAATTACCCCCATTTCCAAATCCATCACATTGGGAAGGAGATTTCAACATATGCATTTCCAGGGGACATAAGGATTCAGCCTATAGCAAAGTCAGTAAGGGTTGAGGAGGTGGTGAGGTCAAGTAGGTGATGTGTCTGGGGGTCAGACAAGTAGAAGTAAGGCTGAGGAGGCAGCCAGTAAGGTTGGGAGATTGAGTATATATGAGGGGTTGTGAAAAGCATAAATTTCAGGATAAGAGCAACCAGGTTTCTCATTATCCAAAAGGGGTGTAAAAAAGGGAAGGCTTCAAAGAATCCCAAGGGGAAACTAAAGTAGAGGAACTGTGTGAATTCATGTAAAATATAGATATACACAGATTAGATATAGATGAAAATGTGTACATATATATATCAAACACATATAAACATATATGTATGCACACATATTTTCTAGTTTCATCCACTATGAATACTAAAGCAATAAATCTCTATAGCAACAAGCACACTAAGTACCTACATTTTGGTTTCTAAATGCCATTCTTTACTAAAAGAAATCAGGAAGGTTGCTTCCAGGGTTGGACAAGAAAAGGAACAATGTAACCCTAGAACAAACTGATGTGTCCAAAAAAAGATAAAAAGTGCTTTAGGACCAGTGGGGACTATCAAAAGCACAAGCTTGAAGAGGCTCCACTGGGCATGCTGGAACAGTTTCACCATCAAACCAACACTAATAATGATAGAGTACAACTGATTTTTTTGTTTGTTTGTTTTTAGTACAACGGATTTAATTCAATGTAATGCAAATGAGAAGGAAGATAAAATTCTACATGTAGAATGACAGTTTTAAAAAATGTAGAATTAATACAAAAAAAATAAGATCAACATTTGGTAGCCATTGTAGTGATTTTGGATTCTGGGTGAATGTTTGATAAAAAAACAAGATTACAGTGTAGTCTTGGATTACCTTGGATTATCAATCACAAAAGAGAAAATGATGATGTTACCATAGACAACTCCAGAAGACACTAATTTTACTAGGTGATCAAGGATCACACAATCAGTGTGGGATATACAGACATTGTTTGCTTCCTGATAAGATGCATGAAGACACTGAGAGTAATTTCTGTGGTATTCTTGTCAAGAATGCAGAGTCTAAGTCTGGACAGGAGGAAAGACTGTATGGACTCAGTTTGAAGGACATATTACTAACTACAAAAGACATGACAGATAAATGCAATCATGTTGTGGGTTGAATCCTGGACAAGGAAGGGAAAAAGAACATTTTTGGATCGTTAGTGAAATTTGAATGGGGCCTGTGAATTACTTGATAATGCTATATCAATGGTAACTTTCTAATTTGGATGGTTATTGTGTGGTTTTGTGAAACAGAGTCTCGTTTTAGTAAACTCAAAGTATTGGGAACGATGAGGCATTATATTTGCATCTTGCTTTCACACAGTTCTGTGGTGGTTTTGAAAAATGTCTGTAAATTCTTTGATGCTCCGCTTATCCAAAGGTGGAATCAAATTCTCCTTTCTTTGATTAATGGGCAGCGTTAATGGCTAGCTTCTACCAAATGGAATATGGCAAAAGGGACCACTTCTCTTAGCAGCTCTCCTAACACTACCTGTTGTCTCAAGCCTGTATGTGGTTAGGGCATGGAGCAACAATCAGCACAGTCTATTTTATCTTGTTCATTGCAGCAGAAACTGTAGAAGCTCCAGTTCCTAGATTTGATCCAATAGGATTTGTCAAAAGCTTGATCTTCTTGATTTTCTTTCCCTTAAGGGGTTTCTTTTTTTTTTTTTTTTTTTTTTTTTTTTTTTCCCCTTAAGGGGTTTCAATGCTATCTGGAATTGTGGAAAAAAATGCCTGAGGGATGGACTTTGATCACCAAAAGGCAGGAAAGGAGAAGAGATCAGTGGATTAATTGCTTACCTCTCTTCCCCCAAAAGATAGCTCTAAAACACAACTGGCCCACATGGTCCACATGGCCCACATAACCAAACCATATGTGGTTTGGTGTTTCTTGTGAGGCTGTGACCAACTCAGTAATACTCAATAGCATATCACCCTGTATTTGATGCCTCCCTTTCCCTATTATCTCTTTTTTCTCTCATCTTTTTGGAACCGTACTACCTTTCTCCTCCCATATAGTAATAGTCCGTAAGCTATGCCTTAGCCTCTGTTTTCTAGGGAACCAAAGCTGGGACCTGTGACTTACCTCTTGCAAACAATGAATGGACAAGGTAAGGGACTGGGCTACCTAATAGTTGTATAAACACAAGTGTGATTCTTAGGAGGCTAAGATATTAGCTCTCATTATTGAGTGACTATTATTTATCAAGAAGTTTGCTAAATACGATACTGTTTTACATCATAGATTTCTTACTGCAGCACTGAGAGTGAGGCATACTCTTCTAGCTTAATAGATGAAAAAACAAGGTTCTGAGAGGCTGACCACACTCATATACACAGAAATAACTCAAATGAGATTCAATTCAACATCTACATGACTCCAGTAAGCACATTCTTTTCCACTGTTCCATGCTGTTTGAGAGAAAGGATGGAGAGGATCATGTGAGCCTGGTACTGGAATAATTAAGGAAAATAGATGAATTAACTTGATTCCAGTATTGGAAGAGAAAAGATGGCAACATTAATTTTAAAAAAAAGGTTTTTTGTTTCCAACACTTCAACACATTAATCCCACCTCTGCATGGCACCAGGGTGGTTTTAAAACTATTCAGTTCTCCTCGAATCCTTTCTAATGGAAGGCCCTCATAATTTAAATCTTTTCCATCTCTCCAGTCCTGTCACCCTTCATTTTTCTACAAGCTACCTAAGTGTCCTGCATGTTGAGAAACCTGCTGTTCCCTTTCACACCCACATGGCTTTAGGTATGTCATCTTTTCTGCCCAGAAATAAGACATTCTCCTAGTATGTAAAACCTGGGAAATTCTCATGTATTTCTCAAGGTCAGACTATACTTTTCCATAAATACTGTCCTGAGCTTACAAGCACAGTTAGTTTTTCCTTTCTTTGGGCTTCTATATGCATAAGGGAATAGTTATATATTGGCCCATATACTTACTATAATTTATTTACTTATTTATCTTCTTTCATGAGCCTTTATTGATCTTTGCATTTCAAGTATCCACACACATGAGGATAACAACAATTTTTATATCATTTAAAGTGCCAGGCAAAGTTCTTTTTTTTAAGATTTTATTTATTTATTTGAGAGAGAGACCGAGAATGAGTTGGGGGTTAGAGAGGCAGAGGGAAGAAGAAGGAGAAGTAGATTCCCCCTGAGTAGAGAGCCCTACACAGGGCTGGATCCCAGATCCTGAGATCATGACCCATGCCTAAGTCAGATGCCTAACCAACTGGCACCCCAATGCCATGCAAAGTTCTAAGCTCTTGTTACATTTAATCCAAATATAACCCTCTGAAGACCCAAAGAGGTTAGTGATTTGAAGACACACAAATATTTTACATGGCAGAGCTGGGATTTGAACCCAGCTGGTGTGGTTATAGAATACATGTTCTTTAGCACTATATCCTCTGTCATTGTAATTTTCAAGGAATGATTGTGGAATATGTAAAGAATGAAGAAAATAATGAATATCCATTTGCAGAATCAGAGATTGGCATCTGAGGAGTAGCACCTGGTTCTGCTCTTTCTCTTTCCTTCTGTGGAGGCAAAGAAATCAGAGGCTGGGGAAGAGGTGCTAAAGCAAATGAAGATGGGAGGTCAGGGAAATAGAAACAGAACGCTAAGGAAGGCTCTTCTGCAGTGAGTTGGGAACAAAATTGGAAATATAGGTTTAAATGGCAGTGGCTGAAATTTGTAGAACAGGACTCTTTCAACACCTTCTCTGTAGTGACCAAGTAACTTTGATCCTTGATGCCTAAAGTAATAAACTCTAATTTTAAATTCAATCAGATTTCCAGCCAAAGACTAACATCTGGCCTCAAAGTGACATAGAAATTCTCATTGATCAATCTCTGACTTGACAACAGTTGACACTGTAATTCAAATACTTCACAGAGAAACTGTGTAGGTTAAAAGAAAGTGATCTGTAAAACTTGCAGTTTTGCTGATTCTTAATGTTAAGAAGCCTCTTGGGAATCTCATTACCTTAGCAACGGACTTACAGAGGTTGTGAAATACGGAACCATGCAGCTAGAAAAGACCTTGTGAGTCAAATTCAGTCTCACCTTCAAGTATCTCAGACAAATGAGACTATAGTTAACACTTAGATTTTGAGAAAAAAAAAATCTATAATTTCCCAGGCACAGTAATAAAGGATGTATTTGCAATAATAAATGTGTATTTTACAATCATGATGAAAACTCTGATATTTTAAAAACTTTACATTAGATAAAACCGTTTAATAAAAAAATATGCAAACTTCAGAATGCTGGTAAATATACTCTGAGACAGAGTTTACCTTTCCTAATAGAGATTGTATAAAAGAACATCTGTAGCCAGTAGTTAAATCATACACTCTTTTGATACATAGCAAATAGAGGAACTAAAAAAATTACTCAATTCTTAATCATATGTCACCTTAAAAAGTTATTGAATACTTTAATACCTTTCATAGAATTCAGGGCTCTTTATTGGTGATAAAAACAATGTGTTGATAAAAACAATGTGCTTTTCTTTGCTTCTAAATATGTTATTTGACATATCAATTTGGAGTTGTTTTTATGGCTGTGTTGATATGTTTATGACAAAACCATTTATATTCCATCATCTCAGTGCCCATGTTTCTAATTTAGAGGATACCCAAGGAATTTCAGTTAAAATATGTGTACACAAACAAGGAGTTTGCCAGCCTTCATAGGTGCTATGGTCTGATTGTATCTCCTCAAAGTTTAAAGATGCTAGCATTAAAAGTGGGATCTTTGGGGTGATTAGGTTAGGAAGCTTCTGAGAAATACCTTGTACCTTCTACAACATAAGAGAAGGTACCACCTATGAACCACAAACAGAAGTTCCATCTGGAAGAAAGAAAGAAAAAGAAAAGAAAGAAAGAAAAGAAAGAAAGAAAGAAAGAAAGAAAGAGAAAGAAAGAAAGAAGAAAGAAAGAAAGAAAGAAAGAAAGAAAGAAAGAAAGAAAGAAAAAAGAAAGAAAGAAAGAAAGAAAGAAAGAAAGAAAGAAAGAAAGAAAGAAAGAAAGAAGAAAGAAAGAAAGAAAGAAAGAAAGAAAGAAAGAAAGAAAGAAAAAGAAAGAAAGAAGAAAGAAGGAAGAAGGAAGAAAGAAGAAGAAAGAAAGAAAGAAAGAAAGAAAGAAAGAAAGAAAGAAAGAAAGATCCCATGCTGGTACCTTGATCTTGAACTTTCAGCCTTCAGAACTATGAGAAATAAATCAAAATTTCTAAATATATATATATATATATATACTACCTAGTCTATGGTATTTTGTTGTAGCAGCCCAAATAGACTAAAACAGTAAATATGGAATCTATGAACTGAATTAGGTAGCATTTTCTTTTGACCAAGTGATTATCAAACTTTGTTCTATGGGCTGCCTAGGGTTTCATGAAAAACATTACTCAAGGGAATGAGGTTATTTTTAGAGAAAAGACTAAGTATCCTCTAATTTAATTGAAAAGAAATAATGTATAAAAGTATTTAAGTATCGGGCATCCCGGGTGGCTCAGCGGTTTAGTGCCACTTTCGGCCCAGGGTGTGATCCTGGAGACCCGGGATCGAGTCCCACATCAGGCTCCCTGTATGGAGCCTGCTTCTCCCTCTGCCTGTGTCTCTGCCTCTCTCTCTCTCTCTCTCTCTTTCTCTCTGTCTGTGTCTCTCATGAATAAATAAATTTTAAAAAAATTTAAAAAGGGAAAGTATTTAAGTATTGGCATATTTCTTAAATTGTCACAACAGTTCAAAATATACTACAATGTAGTGATTCCAAAACTAGGAACTCATGTTAACTAGTAGAGAGTTCCTTAGGGTATAAATTTTATTGTCTGAAACATTTTAATGAAAAAAGATAAGAATCAGTTAAATATACACACACATACATGCACACACTTGCTGATAATAAGATAATCTCTTAGTTTGGAAAATCTAAAGGCTAGTCTTACCAACTTCAAAGTATAACAAATTCAGTTCAGTTCAATGTCTGCTAAGCTTCCACTGTGTACCAAGAGCTGTGCTAGACACAAAGAGATATGTGTCATAATCCTGGCCCTTAAAACACAGTCTGTAAGAGCTATCAAATAGGTGGATTCAGCATTTATATATATTATATATGTATTCAATTTCTTAGCACAGACTTTTGAGAGAATAAAAACAGACTATGCTCTGGTTGACACTTATGCTACAAACTGTCAATGTTTTAAAATTCCAAGATGATTTGAGAAATTAAGTGCATTCCCTATGTATTCTGACTTAAGTGATACTCTAACTGTAAAATGTAAAGTGAAAAGTGATTCCTCTTCCCTGACTTGCCCTGAGGTAGTATTTTTAAAGCTTGACCCATTCTTTATATTCTTCATGTCCTTCAAAGCATCTCCTTAGCATTTGCCTTCGGTTAGGGACTAGATACAGTGTCTATGATAAAAGGGCAATGTGGCAGGCTGATTGAGATTAGGAAACCCAGGGATATGCTCAAGGTCATTCACATTGTAAAAATTTTAGATCAGTTGGTGCTATCAACCAGTAAATCATTTAACTATAGACAGCTTCGTTAACACTTTTTTCAGGTACAGTGACCTTATTCATATATTCATTTATTCATCCGTCCATTCAATTGTATCTTATGTTCATTTGAGAAGAATGTCTTGAAATTGTACTTTCTCCTAAATATTGAGAATGTAGAGATGAATACAACTTAGTCTACTATTGCCTATCAGGAAAAAAACAAATATACTGATACAAAAAAGTGTGATAAATAATGTAATTTTATATTGAGGTATATAGGAGGCATGGGAAGAAAATGAACAATTCTGCTTAGGAGTGGAAAGATTCTAAAAACTGAAATATGTGGGGCACCTGCTTGGCTCAGCCAGTACAGTCTGAAACTCTTGGTCTTAAGGGTGTGGGTCTGAGTTCCACACTAGGTGTAGAGATTACTTAAAAATAAATTAGATAAAACAAAACAACAAAACTGAAGCATAAACTAAGATTGGGCAAGTTTACCAGGATGAGAGTGATTGGAGGAGGTGTAATAATGTGTTTGATGATTGGTAACATTTCATGTAGGGGACATAGTTTGACCAAAGGGTGATAGTGTGAAACAACATAGTTGGAAAACTCAAGCAGCTCAATATGGCTGAGGTTAGGGTACAAGGAGGGTGAGGTCAGACACGAGGTTGGGAGATGTAGCATAGTCTGTGTACAGTAAGAAGCTTTGCTAACTTTATTTTAAGCACATAGAAGCCACTGGTAAAATATCCTGATGATGCACACCCAACAAATCCTTCACATAAAGCAGTCATGCTAATCTCCCATGAAATGAACTAAACATGATATAGAGTCAATTAAAAAGATATGACCCCACTCCCTTGGGAACTTATAGTCTAATAATGGAAGAGTTAAATCAAAGTATCAGGAAGTATTCCTTTTTATAAGAAGGACTCAACAGAGCATTGTTCACTTCAACTTCACTTAACCTGCTTATTCTTTAAATATTTTCCTTTAAAGTATGTTGAATGAAAGAACAAAGTGAAATATAGATTTTTGTCTAAATCTCTGTAGCTACCTGTTTAAAGAGTTTGCAAGCAGGGGTAGATCAATATTTTTTGAACTATAATAGCAATCAAAGTAAATTGATTTTTTCTTTCGAAAGAACCATAACTGCTAGCAGCATAACTGCAGCCATCAAAAACTTCTAAACCTTATTTCTCTTACTATCTCTTCCAGATGGTGAAAGGACTTATAATTATTTGGAGTTACATTTATAAAACAAATAAGAAGAATCAACCACTCTTATTGTTACAAAAGACCAAACAGAGAAAATCCAGAGTGCAACAAATAAGTAGAATATGTCTTTTATTTTAAAAATAATAATGTTTTCTCCTAATCACTACCATTTCCACTCCTCCAGAAGTGACCATTATCCTGACTTAAAAAATTAGTGCTTTTATTATATTTATTATATTTATTAGGAGAAGGCAAGGTGGAGAGTCTCTGGAATCCTGGCAGTATTCTCTTTCTTGTTCTGGGTATTTATTTTATCATAATCTATCATGAGTTGTACATTCATGTTATATACCTTCTTTCATGTTGCTATGATTTATTATTTTTTGGTTGTGTGTTTTTTTAAGTAAACAGGAATCCAATAGTAACTATGATAAAGCCTTCTCTTTCCTTACAAAAAGGGAAAGACATTGCATGTTGCAACCCATTCTTGTTCTTTTTTTTTCTCCTTTGAATGAATACAGGAAGTTCAAACTACTATAGTCATATTGTAACTATGAAAGAAAGGCCAAGAGATTTACAAAAAAAAAAAATTATCCTTGACCTATTGAGCTGCTGAACTAATATCTTCAACTACCTGATGCTGGACTTCTTGTTATGTGAAAAAAATAAACATTTATTTGCTTAAAAAGAAAGAGAAGGATGGATAGGAGAGTATATAGAATGAAGTTGCTCTTGATAATATGTCTAAATTTCTAAATATGTCAGTTTTCTCACATGAGTAAAACAAGAGCATTAATAACTGATTTATATGGTCATTATAAGGACTGAATAATAAGAAATGTAAGTAAAACACATAGCATAGTCCCTAGACAGACACAAAAAAGTTATTTTTTTTTATTACTCAAAAACATTTATATTGAAGACCAGGTGCCTTCCATATCAGTCATTCACACACAAAAAATATCTTGCATGTTTCTGGGTCTTTTGTTTAATTTAATTTAATTTTTGTTTTGATATCCTTAATGTTGGTGACCATGGCTGTTTGTGTGTATGTCTGTATGATGAAGATACCTAAATGTTATGTTGTGTACTTCATATCAAAGATCTAGGCTATATGACCCTTACCCTGTGCTGTACTATGATAGAGAAAAAGTCAAACATTAAACATAAATGCACTTCAAAAAATAATAATGCTGATAATTATGGAATTAAGTCCTGGAACTATCCACACAATTTCTTTCAATCTAAGAAACAGGTATCAAGCGCTGAGCTAGCCATTGGGAGAATCCTTTTTTTTTTTTTTTTTAATTTATTTTTTATTGGTGTTCAATTTACTAACATACAGAATAACCCCCAGTGCCCGTCACCCATTCACTCCCACCCCCCGCCCTCCTCCCCTTCTACCACCCCTAGTTCGTTTCCCAGAGTTAGCAGTCTTTACGTTCTGTCTAGTTAGCAGTCTTTACGTTCTGTCTCATTGGGAGAATCCTAAATGCAACAGACTAGGCATTTGCTCAAGGAAATAAATATAACATTTAATTAGGTATTTTAAAGTGCTGGCAATAAATATGATAAATAAATGCTATAGTATTGGACCAGATTTCTCATATAGTTTAGGCCTCCGAGACTACTTTAACAACCACTTCTCCATTATCTTTGTATATCTTTCAGGCTGTGGGCTCTGTTTCCAGAGTTTTCAGGAGAGAATCCTGTATTATTCACCTACATTCTAGTTTAAATTTCAATCATTACCTAACTTCTTGCAAGTTATTTGCAGTTAATACTGTTCTCAAATAGTAAAATAAATGACTTTGCAATTTTAAGAGGATATTGTTGTGTTTGGTATGTATAGTTGCTCTCAATTTGCCACAGAGAGACATTCCAAGATCCCCAATGGATGCCTAAAACTTCAGATAGTACTAAGTCCCCCCCTCCAAAAAAAAAAAACATGTTTTTTCTATGCATGAATAATTATGATACGATTTAATTAATAAATTAGGCACAGTAAAAGATTGATAACAATAACTAATAACAGAACAATTATAATAGAAGTTATGTGAATGTGATCTATCTCTCAAAAGATCTTATTGAATTGCACTCCCTATTCTTCTCATGATGATGTGGGATGAGAAAATGCCTATGTGATGAAATGATGTGAGATGAATGAGGCAGGTATTAAGATGAAGCATGAGGCTAGTGTACCTTCTGACAGTAAGTCAGAAGGAGAATCATTTGCTTCAGAACCAAGGATGACTGCGGATAACTTGAAGTGCCTAAAGTAAAATCGCAGACAAGGGGGGATTAATTGTGATGTTTGAAGACTAGAGATTAGAAAAAAGTAAGGTGTTTTGTTTGTTCATTCAACAAGATAGGATGTGCAAGACGTGATATTTTGGGCCATAAAGATTTAAAATGTTGAATAATGTATAGATTTTGTGTATGTATAAGGACAAAAAAGGATTAGTTACTTAAAATAGGTATAAATAATTTTAATGCAAGACAATATGTGAAAAGTATGTTATTTATTTAAGGTGTTTTAGAAATACATAAGAATAAAAGCCAGAGGAAGTGATTCAGTAATTAGAATTTAAAAATTCAGAAAAAGGAAACAGTTTTCTGTGTTTCCTACACAGAAAGAAGGAAAGTGTAGGGATGAATAATGAAAACTATATCAAAGAAGTTGAATTTTATACTGTTCTTAATGAATGCAAAGGACTTTTATAAATGGAAATCAGAAAATATATTACAAAAGGACTGAGGGGCATAAGTTTGAACAAGAAAAAATTTTATATAAAAAACATAAAATATGAGTGGAAAAGCAAATTATAGTCAAACAGTGCATGACTTCTTGTATCTAGTCAGAGTGGAATTGATTATGTCAGAATATAGAAGATTCTATAAAGATTTTAGAATCAAGTAACAAAGCTAAAACTAATCTGGAATCTATGAGAAGAGTAGCTTCAAGAAAGGAACCTGGAATTAGCTATTGGAACAATTCAAGAAAAGCAAAATAAAAGGTATTATAATTGTGGCCAAAACAGAGGTGACAAGTACTGGTAAAGACAAATGATAAAGCTTGCAACTTATTTAATGTAGGAGGTACAGAAGGATAATTAAAGTCGAAAAAAATATATATAATTAAAAAAAAATTCCCAAAGCAACATAAGCTCTATGAGTTAAGAGGGATTATGGAATAAAAATGGAGCTTGATAGTCAAAATGATTGTGATATGAATATACTCTATAGAATATTAAATTGATTTATGTAGCATTTTTTATTCTTTAATATATTAATGTTCATTATGAAAGTTTAAGTGGGGTATGTAGTTTATGACTATGCATTTAAAACTTTTTTTTTGCATTTAAAACTTTTATTATTTTTATTTGATGGACCAAATATACACATGGATAATGGCTATTCTATATATGACAACAGCTCTGACCCATTTGAGAAGCTCAGGAAGCCAGACTACAACCTCTGCAGCAATCTATTAAGAAAAGTAAGACTTGGACAATAATAGCCAATTTCCCTAATTTTTGCTCCCACTTCCAACACAGAATCAATCAGAGAAAGCCAAATATGCTGCACAAACTAATCAGGTAAGATTGTTTTACTTCTAGTTAGCCCACTTCCAGCCTCCCCATGACAATAATCTCCATCAGAGCAAAATTAGAAAGTAATCCTTCCTTCCTTCCCTCTTTCTTTTTTTCACTATAAAGATTTCCCATTCCACTGACTGTCTTTGAGTTTCTATTAAAGCAAGGGATGGTGGCTGACCCCCTTGTTATAGAAGCTCTGAGTAGTTTCTGTTTGTTTTCATTTCTATGGTATTTATTTATTATTTTCAAAACTCCAATACACAATTATGTTTATTTATACATACCAACATCACACATGAAAGTAAATAACTTCAAACATGATTCATAGAACAATGCATAACTCCATAAATGTACGATGCCCTCTAATATTTTCTATTCCATTCTATTCTTTTCAGAGATATATATAGCCAAATATATATATATCTAATATATATTTATATCTAATATATGATATATATATATATATATCATATATTAGAAAGGAAAAGAAAAAAAGCTGGACCAAACCCATTAAAATTATATAATGGCCCTAATTAATATGACTTTTTTTTTTTTTCGCAAAGCAATTGTACACTGATTTTCTAAGGTTTATTTGCCTTCAGAATCATGTTCATGGAGTATCTCTTGGATTTTATTTCTATAGATTACCCTTGGGAAAGTGTGCATACATTTTGAGTAGGGATTACTGGAAGAGTGGGGATGTGATTAGCAAATAATCAGGATAAAGATAGTTTTTAATGGCACCATTTAGTTCAAATTAAAGCATATTGATTTAGAAATTACAGCTCAGATAAACAGAAAGAAAAATAACTGAAATCAAGAAAGGAAAGAGTTTCATAACTCTTTCATTCTAGTCTTTTTTCCTAAACCTTCTTTAACATTTAGCCTTCTGTCCTATTATGTACTAATAAAGTAGGAGTATATATTGGGTAGAGCAAATTTAATAAAGACAAAGCCCTGTCAATCAGAAATTGAAAGGGGAATGTAAGGGTAAATACAAGTAATAAGAGGCTTAGTTCTCCCCGCTAAAAATAGAAGACTACTCCTCACCTCTCTTTATCTTAAAAGTTTCATTTTGGAAAACTTGTAATTATTAGTTCTATCTGTCTTTCTCAAATGTACATAAATATTTCCAAGTGCTAAATAAACCTCTTGTTAGACTCAAAACTTAGGAATGTTTTCCCAAGAATCTCTTTGAAATATAATTATCAGGAAGATGGCACTTCTATTTCCCTTTCCGTAGAAAGGTAGGAACCTAATTTCAGTGGACATCTCACTCCAAGTTACAAAACTACTCCCTGTCATAAAGATACAAGAAACTTATCTTTCCTTTGGATAAAGCCAATTAGCTAACACAGATAGTCACCCCAATTACAGATCAATTTAGGATGAATTATGTGTGGCAATAATGTTGTCTAGTTCTCTTACCTGAGGACTATTTGTCATTCATCTTTAGAATAGGCATGTAATAGGTTTGTCTGCTTGACTATATAAAAGGGAAGATTTTCTGTCTTTGAAAACTCTTTGGTGGAGTTCTTATGATGGGACATCATATCCTTGTGTAATGCTTATTTAATAATAAAACAGCTTTCTTTATCTACTACTTTTGTGAATAGGTTTTCTGGGTTAGCAGATTCTATTTTTAATTTTATTTCCCCAAAAAACAGCCCTATACAGAAATTATATACATTTTTCTATAGTAGAAAGGATTTCTATTTTTAAATGTTTTTGTTTCATTTTTATTAAGATTTGGAGTTAAAAGAATTAGGTGTGGGGAAATATAAGAAAAGTCTGAGAAAAGCACGATGGGCTGATCACAAAGGATACAAAGCCTAAAAATCCTTTATTTCATGAGTGTTTTTATACTATACAATTTAAAATTTATTATTTCTTGCTTGGAGTGGCTAAAGTAAATTTCTTTATGCTCTGATGTAGATTGGATAAGCTATCACTTCCGTTCTAGCCATGATTCTACGTTTTCATAAATAATCTATAACAGAGAAGAAGGGGGAAGGAGTTCCATACAAATAGCTCCTTGATTTTTCCAAATGGCCTTTCAAATGCCACATAATTTGTTGAAAAATTAAAGCTTTACTTATGCAAGTTTAAATTATTCCTACCTTTAGAACTTAAATTTTCTTCTGAAATAAGAATTTTTACCTCTGCATAAACTAGTCAAGAAAATATATTAGATATATTTACATAAATGGTGAGCAAATATTTAAATTTTAAAAGAAATGTTACAGATTTCATTTTAGTTGCAAGTGTTCTTAAAAATCTAACATGATTTTTGCTCGGTTTCTGGAGCATATATCTACTATATAAATCAATATACACTGCATAGGTATTATTTACTTTAAGAATTGTCACATACATGGGGAAATTCAAAGTCGTACATCAAGACTAAGACAAATATAGACACCCACACTGCCCGAGTTTTCAATAGCAGATGTTCTTAGTTTATAGGAGTATGTCAAAAATAAATCAACATCTAGGACACCTGAGTGGCTCAGTAGGTTGAGCATCAGCCTCTTGGTTCCCCTGAATGGCTATATAATGGCTGTGTGATGGGGAGGGGTTAATGCGACATCAACAAGACTGACAGGACAAGGGAGGTCAGTAACTATCTGATGTCCTTTTATTTTTCTGTTGCTGCTGATGTAAGGTAGCTGGCTTAATATCTTACTTGGACTGATTAATCTTCTGGTAAAATTATTCTGCTCTGGACTTTTGGAGTAATTTGGGCATCAAAGAAATATGGCCATTTGCTCTTAAGGTATTTGTGCTTTGAAGTGCTTTAATCTTGGGTATCTGCTGTTAGTCTTATAAGGAAAATGTTACACAACAAAACTCTTCACAAGGGCAGCAGGTAGAAGTTACTGCTTATCTACACATGTCCATATTGTATGGAACAAAAAACAGGGGGTGAATTTTCTCCTATGCCGTATTATAAGGAAAGCTGGATTGCATACTTCCCCACCCAACTCAACACTTAGGAAGCTGGTTATTAGTCTGTCCTTGAGCAACAGGTCTAGTGTCTGATTTTTTTGCCATAATTCTTCAGGGTGTTTCCGGTGCTTACTACGGGGTTTTTATCTTCTTTTCTGCATATTCTTATTCTTCTGTATTATACTGAACTTGAAGACAGAACTTGCACAAATAGAAAGGATGTCTGCTGTATACAATATGGAGGAAACTTATGGTGATAGGTTTCATAAAATGCAAAGAAATTAGAAAATATATTTTCCTCTGAGATAAAGGCTGGCCTTCAAGACTGTCTTCTCAACTGAACTCAAACTCACACTTAGTCAAGAGCTGACCTATTTCCTTTTCTTTGAATTGCCACCTTAACAGTTCTTGTCCCAGTGCCCTTGAGGTATATGGGTTTGGTGACCTAGAGTGACAGTTCATTACAAGCAATGCAAGAGAAAAGTATTACACAACTAAACTTCATTTCATTTTACATATTATAAGTAATTCAGACTTTTTACTACTTCATCTTGAAAATTTCTATTCATCTTTCAGACTTAGGTATGGTATCATTTCCTTAAGCAGCCTGTACTGTACCCCCATTTTTAGCAAATCTTGTTTGTTTTATTTATTTTTTTTTTATTTTTATTTATTCATGATAGGCACACAGTGAGAGAGAGAGAGAGGCAGAGACACAGGCAGAGGGAGAAGCAGGCTCCATGCACCGGGAGCCCGACGCGGGATTCGATCCCGGATCTCCAGGATCGCGCCCTGGGCCAAAGGCAGGCGCCAAACCGCTGCGCCACCCAGGGATCCCCATCTTGTTTGTTTTAAACGTTAAGAGCACATATTGAAATGGCCTATTTAAATGTACTTGTCCCCACTTTTCTGAAAGTCTGTAGATAAAGGAACCTTGTCTATTTCATCTTTTTAGCCCTTTACATGTGTTAGGTAACACAGAACTTGGGATAAAATAGGCAGATAAGTAAAGTTCTTAAAGGCAAATGTAAATATATTTATAAGATAGTATTAGTTTCATTTTCTGTTTAAAAAGATTTATAATTTGAATGCCTTTCAATGAAGCAGAAAGTATATCTGTCTAAAATCACTCTAAATTTGATACATTATTCAGATATCAAAATAAAAAAACAAATAAAATAATCAGATTTATAATCATAGTAATTATATCAAACTTGATGTGAAGGAAAAATAACTTCATTTGAAATCTTAAAATATATACAAATAATATAGGTAGAACCATGGGGAAGAGAATTGGAAGGATGATTAGAGGACTGGGTAAAAGTTATATATATTTTCCATCAAGAGATTAAAATTTGAGATACAAAGGTCAGTAATATAACAAGGTCCCTGGAGAACCCAAAGAAAGAATGAGAGTGGATAGAAACAATAAAAAGATAAAAGGAGGGATCCCTGGGTGGCGCAGCGGTTTGGCGCCTGCCTTTGGCCCAGGGCGCGATCCTGGAGACCCGGGATCGAATCCCACATCGGGCTCCCGGTGCATGGAGCCTGCTTCTCCCTCTGACTATGTCTCTGCCTCTCTCTCTCTCTCTCTCTCTGTGACTATCATAAATAAATAAAAAAAAAAAATTAAAAAAAAAAAGATAAAAGGAAATAAGAAGATGAGGAAAGCTTTTAGAGAGCAGCCAGCTTTAACTAAATAGGTGAAGAAGGTACAGGGGGACCAGTACTAACCATCCATTCCAATCTTCATAGGATATGCCTAACAGGACAGAAAAGTTAAAAGAACAAATGAACCAATGGAATAGCTTAATTTGTCTTAAATTCTTCTGCAGCTAGTATTCCACATGTGGATTCAATATCATCAATTAGGTGCATTTTGGGGAGATTTGAAAAGTGGGAGAGACATGGAAGACATCTTCCTTGTTCTTTTGTTCATGAAGGTAACATGCTTGTTCATTGGGTTTTTCTCAAGTGGAAACTCCATTGTCCAGTCATAACTTTGAGGGCACTAATCCTTGAATGGAAGACTTTGTTGATGCTAACATCAAATTCCTGATTTCCCACCTTCCTGTTGTGTCAGAGATAGCACTCATTTGGCAGTTTGCATCTCGTGCTTATTCTTATAGTCTCCTTGGAGACTCAATGTAGAACCTGCCCTTTTGACCATTCCAGCAATTTAATTTACAAAAAATTATCTATATTAAATCACTTTCTTCTTAAAATGGCGAGGCACCTTTCCTTTGCTACCAATGGAACTAATACAACAGGTTAGGAAAATGTGATACTAACACATTATTTTGTACCAATGTTGGTATTCTGTGGTACTTTCTAAATTCTGATTAATAAGTTGTTAATGTTATCTATGGTAAAAGAGAAGTATTATATAACTCACCTATAAACTAATTGTTTTCCAAAAATTTATACTATACAGAATTCTAGACCTATAAACAAACACAAGGAATTATATCCATTCACATAAATAGCAAGTTCTGAACTGAGATGCTGGTAGTTCATGATGTACCTCAGTCTCTATCCAGAATTTGGTTAATTTATTCAACAAGCATTCACTAAAACTTTCCACGTACCAAGCACAGAGATTCTTACCAGCAAAGGAAGGGAGGAAGGGAGGAAGGAGAAAGAAAAGAAAGGAAGAAGAAGGAAAATAAAAGATCATCGGGGAGCTCACAGTCTAAATTTCAGACAGATAATATTTAGAATAGAATTGTGTTCTAATATAATTTATATATTTTAACATATATATTTATCCATATTAGATAATATGGAAGCAAAAAGAGACTAATCTTCCAGGGAACTTTAGCTGCTTTACTATTCTGAAATGATCAATATAGAATGTATTTTCATCCCTCACTTTCATTGTCTGTATTGTTACACTTTCTATAAAATATAGTTCAACTCTAAATTCATCTGTGACCCTACAGTGCTTTAACATTAGAACAGGGTCTACCACAGGGATGCCTGGGTGGCTCAGTGGTTGAGCACCTGCTTTCTGCTCACAGGGCCCTGGGATCGAGTCCTGCATCGGGCTTTCCTCAGGGAGCCTGCTTCTCTCTCTAGCCTATGTCTCTGCCTCTCTCTGTGTGTTTCTCATGAATAAATAAAATCCTACAAAAAAAAAAAAAAAAAGAACAGAGTCTACCACAAAGTTAGTCTCCATATGGTTAAATGCCAACACTAAGCTAGAATTGTTGAGCTGAACAATTGGTTAACAACAGGTGGTTGTCACCTTCCCAATTACAGGATGTTTGTTATTTGAATTGTTAATTACCTGAGATATTCTGAAAGCTCTGATAAGCCAAAAACTGGAAAAATCACCTGGAAAACTGGAATCAGTGTGACTTCTTTGACCTTGGTAACAACTACATTAAAAATACTAATATACCAAATACATGGTAGAATAGATTCTGTTGGAGCTGGATTCCATAGGAAGAATAATTGAAAGAATAGAAGAGCAAATATTTATCAATGATAATAATTTCACAAGTTCTGTCCTTGATCTAAAAAAACTACCTTATCTAGGCTTTTCTTAAAGCTTTGTTCCTTGATGCATTCTTGCTATGTCAGCTTTGGCACTATTTGAAAATAAAGAAAAGAAACATCTAGTGAAAAAAAAAAAAAAACATCTAGTGAATCCCTAGAACTATTTTTGTCTTAATGTTCCTGCCCTTTGACTGCCAGTTTTTGGCTTTGTAAATACCACCAGTATTTTTGAAGGGATGATTTCACTGTATATGGTGTGTAAGATAGAATGCACCTGAAAATTTCTCAATATTAGATGACAAATAAATCAAAACTACAAATTGATTAAAATTCTTTTGCCTGAAAAAACTTTAGTCAGGCCCCTGAACCTTCTCCTAGATTCATCTGTGCACTTTCATGTAAAATCCAATTTTACGAAGAACTCTGCTTCATCATTTTAGCAAGAACTCCCACCTCTCCCATATCTGATATCTGATACCCCTGATATCTTATTGGGTTTCTCATCTTTTACCATTCCCTCGGTGATATCTGAACATCCGAGACTGCCTTCCCGTAGGTTGGTTTAGCCAGAATTCCCTTTACTCCTGCAGTTTTACCTTTGTGTTTTTCCATCCACTGTTGCTCACTCTGCTTCTTGGTTGTAAATTTCTACTTGCTCATGCTATACTTAGAATTCAGTCCAGTCTCTTTTCCTCCCCATAAAGCCCCTATTGCAGTGGTCCCTACCATACCTATCACCATGGCCCCTCACCTCCCTTGAATAAAATCTTACTGCCTTTATCAATTGTCATAAATATTTTTCAAATAAAATACGGGGATGTGGTTTATTAAAGATGCAAGGATCTTGCATCATATATATAGTATATTTATATACACATATAATATATTTATATACATATAAATATTTTTTAAAGGTTTATTTATTTATTTATGATAGAGAGAGAGAGAGAAAGAGGCAGAGACAGAGGAGGAGGGAGAAGCAGGCTCCATGCTGGGAGCCTGACGTGGGACTCGATCCCAGGACTCCAGGATTATGCCCTGAAACAAAGGCAGGTGCTAAACCGCTGAGCCACCCAGGGATCCCCTACATATAAATATTTATATATATTTTTTGAAATTTGATTTCACAACTTACCAAATATATAAATTTGGAAATTTACTTCACTTTTCTAAGACTCTATTTCATTATGGGGGGGAGGGGGAGGAAAATATCTAATAAGGCTGAGTTGGGGATTTTAGTGGATAAGTCATGTAATAATAACTGATCAATACAAATTAGTATAGTATGAGACATGAGAGAACTGGCCTGGACTCTGCAAAACTTCAGAATCATGAAAAACAATAAAAACAATGGGACTGTTCCAGAGTACAAGAGACAGAAGAGACATAATGACCAAATGCACTGAGTGAAATTTAATTGGATCTTAGGTTAAAAAGAAATGTATAAAAGACCATTTGGTCCAACTGGGGGCATTGGAAATGGGTGATATAGTAGATGACATTAACTAATGAATGTTTATTTTCTTATTGTGATCATAATATATGCCTATATAATGGAAGTTTCTATCATTAGCAGATGCTTATGTACTTAGGGATGCAATGGAGTGATACGTGCATCTTTTTTTTCAATAGTTTAGTAAAATAAATAAAGCAAATAAAGTTTTTGTGTATTCATGTATGTGTGTGTATGTATATTTGTGGGAAAAGAGAAAATGTGTATCAATATGGCAAAACCTTAAAACCTGATAAACCTTGATGAGCAGTATACAAGTGTCTCTTTTATCATTTTTCAAATTTTCTGACCAAATCATTCAACTAAAATAAGTCATTATTCATAAGCTACAAAAATATTAGCATAAGTAATAATAGTAATGATAATAATAACAAAACATGTGTCAGTTTAAATAAGAGTATTAAAATGAAGATTTAGAAAAAATTGTAAAGTATGTTGGGTTTTCTTTCGTATTTTCCTGAACATACAAAAAGTAATAGGCAAAAAATTAAAATTAAAATAAAATAAAATGAAATATAATAAAATAAATAATAAAATAAAATAAATAATAAAATAAAATAAAATAAAATAAAATAAAATAAAATAAAATAAAATGTAATAGGCTAAAACAGAGGTCCAGGTTAGTAATTTAGAAACATACGGATGACATATTTTTGTGAGTAACATGCACATCATACTAAATATTTGTTGATAGTAACAAAACACAACTCTTTGTAAAAGTATCTATAAAATGTAGAGTTATCAGTTCCATAACTAAAAAATCTAGTGATGTACTAATCATTAACTTAAGCATATAGAACCATTTGCACAGGCTGAAGGAAATATCAACACCGAGGGTAAGAAAAGCACACACTGATATTACAGATTTCTTAATTAAAAATGGCAACTACTCATTTTCTCATTAATTCTCTTGCCAACAGTGATAGAATATCTGCTAGGTCTATTTCCTGAGAAACTATTATATTGCTGTGCCACCAATGGGTCAAAACAGTTCAGTACATTTCTTTCAAGCATTTCAATCTATATTTGCCAGTTCTTGTGGTGAGTATATTAGATTTGACATGTCACATCTCAAACTCATGAAGGCAGCAAATAGCCTAGTTGATATATTTCATTAAAGTGTAAGATAAATTCTAAACATCAAATGTCCACAACAATGAATTTTCATTCTTGTCAAGAAGTAGGGCTGTAATTCTCCATGAGTATCATCAGGAACCTTGTTTTCAGAGTACAACATACTCTGCGATACAGGTTTTACATGCAATTATGAACTGATGCTAAAGATGGGAGGGAATAGAGATTAGAAGCCCAGGCTTTGGAGTAAAACTAATTGGGTTTAAATCTAGTTTTTGCTTTGCTGTTACTGGAAAAATTAAATCAGGTAGTCAACACAACATATTGCCAGGCACGTACTAAGAACACCAACTCTGTTACTCAATAAATATGAATTGAACTCCCACTCACTGTGTGCTAGGTATTGCTCTAGGTATGGTTCACATAGCAATGAACAAAAAGAAACTCCCAACCTTCCTCCACCCAAAAAGATGAAGAAAGAAAGAAAAGGAAAAATCCTAGTTTATGTGGAGCTTATATTCTGGTGAAGGGAGGCAGACAATGCAATATACACAGGGTGGTATTTTTGCAATACAAACAGTGTATTAGAAGGTGGCAAGTACTATGCACAAAACCATAGAGAAAGAGGAAATTGTGGAAAGGTGAATGGGTTACAATTTTTAATAGAGTGGTTAAAGAACTTCTCTTTGAAGAATGACATCGGAGTTAAGACGTGACAAAGATGATGTGGTTAGCATACATACACATAATGGGGAAAGGCCATAAGGAAATAATGTGCCTGAGTGTTTAAAGAAGAGTAGAAGCCACAGAATAAGTATTGAAATGATCAATTTGGCTTTATTTTGAGGGCATCAGAGACTAGAAGCAGAGAAATCAATCAGGTGATTGATGATAATGGGTTAAGCAGAGTGTTCACAAGGAAGGTAGTGATAACTGATTGGATTGTGGGTATATTTTTGAAGTGGAACTGAGAGAATTTGTTGATAGATGAAATGAGGGGAAAATGAGAGAAATAGGTTAATCAAAGATGTCACCAGTAATTTTGGTCTGAGCAACTAATGGTTGAAATTTCCATCAAAGATGGAGAAAACTGTAGGTAAAGCAGTTTGGTAAGAAAGCAACTCAGGTGAGTTTGGGAAGTCTGTTAAGTATCTAGATGGAAGTATCTAGAAGTATCTAGAAAGCAGCTGAGTGTCTAGAGGTTTAACAGGACATGCCAATGTGAATACAAGGTTGACACATGCATGGTATTTAAAACATACAACCGGATGAAATCTCTGAGGTAGTGAGTTAAGAAGAAAAGAGGACAAAGGACCACTAATATTAAGTGATCAGGTGGAGGGAGAGAAAACTGGCAGAAGGAAAACACAAAGAGTTGTAATGTTCTGGAATATAGGGAATAAAGAGAAGTGAGCATTTAATACTGAGTTACATATGGCTAATTTGTCAAGTAAGATGTGTACAGAGAATCTACTAATACATATAACGATGTGGAGGATATTTTTGACCTTGACAAGAGATCTTTTAGTACCACAATAGTAGTGAAAATCTATTTGAAACAGTAGGTTTAAGCAACTATGGGAAAAGGCAAATTAGAGACAAGTCAAAGTGACCAACTCTGTTAAGAAATTTTCCAACAAATAAAAGCAAAGATATGGGGTAATAGCTGGCAGGAGAAACAGGGCCAAATAATTTTGTTTTTTCTGTTTTTATGACGGCAAAATAAATCCACGTTTGTACAATCATGAGAATTATACAAAGAGAAAATTTGATCGTTCATGAGAAGACTGGCTGGAGCAAACTGGAGGTAGTGGGATGGTCTGGCATTGTTATTTCATTTACATTAAGAGGAAGGCCACTTAAATAGGTAATCATCTTGATATATGTGTAGATCTGGTGGTAGATACAGTATATAATTAATACTATCCTACTTAAGATTAACTCTAAAAGAAAACATGTGAATGTTAATTAGTTCTTTAACTCCTGCTATAGCTCAAATAGAAGCTGACTAAATTCAAATCCATGAAATCAAAATTATTTTTGCATATATACTGATAAAACTAGTCTCTAACACAACTAAAATACATTTTTTCTTTTGTGTATATTAAAAGGAAAATTGACCAGTGGCTACTTTTATTTGCTTTTGTAACATCAAGAGTACTCAAAATTCCATACCTAATTTAGAACAAAGACAAAATGTTCCAAAGCATTTCTTTACAATGAACTATTATTTAAATTGTGAAGTTTATACAAATTTGGATTTCAATTCATAAAATGTTTAGTTCTTATTAAGTTTTAACTTGTGAAGTGGGACTTAGGCATGAAAGGACAAGAAATATGATACTACAACCTGTGTATGATTGTTCTGGGTGTGTAGGCTGCTACTTCCTATTGAGAGACATTAATAATGATTATGTAAGTATCATTTACATGGAATATGCCAATGATATTAATTAGCACTCATTTCCACTTCCTCCTAAGCTTAAAATGCAGTCTTAGTATTTAGCAAATGACTATAATTTGGCCAGCAATCAAGATAATTTTAGGAAGAGCAGGAAAAACAATAGGAAAGCAAGGAGTATAATAGTTTGAATTTTTGCATTCTCCCCACCCTGAATTCTTATATTGAAATTCTAATCCCAAAGTGGTGGCATTCAGAGGAAGGGCCTTTGGAAGGTGATTAGGTGATAATGATAGAGTCTTCATGAATGGGATCGATCTCCTTATAAAAGATACCCCAGAAAGCTCCCTTGTCCCTTCTTTCACATGAGAGCACAGCAAGAAAGCCACAGTCTACAATTTGAAAGAGGGCTATATCATCAGATACCAAACTTACCAGTGACTTGATCTTGGATTTCCCAGCCTCCAGAACTGTGAAAAATAAACTTCTGTTGTTTGTAAGCTCCCTATGTGTGCTATTTTTGTTATAACAGCCCAGTGAACTAAAACAGGGATGTAGCTAGGGAAGATACATACATAGAAAGAGGGTGATATATATTTGTAAGCCTGTTACTGAGCAGGGTACCTGGTGCATAGTACTTAACAACAGTACTTGTTGTTTAGATGTGGAGCTAACAATCACTTTATATTTTATTTTTTTTTATTTTTTTTTTTCACTTTATATTTTAGAAGAGAGAACATTGTTCATTCAACTAGTAAGTTTTTAGTCTTTACTATTTAGAAATTCTTCTTTTTTCTATACTTTTACTTGTATAGTTAAGACAATAAAGTAGCTGAAGATAATCCAAATACTCATTAAATTAGAGTAAAAACTGCAGAGAAAAAAAGTGATTTGATAATTGATGTATGACATTAATTTTAATGGAAAATAATACTGGGCAACATAATGATGCTACATGATAAGGATAAACACAAGAACCAATGAAGATGGGATTCAAAGGAAAATGTGTCATTAAAGCTCACTTTATTCGCCAATTTAGGTTATGACCAAATCAAGAAATAAAGAATTAAAGACAAAATGACTGTGTTACTTAAATTACTTGTTTACCATCATTCTTCAAGTATTTTTAAACCAAAAAATATAGAGCATTAAGAAGTCTCATATGCTATTAAATCTGTAATTTTTCTTAATTTAAAATATATAGAGTCCAAATTAAAACTATAAAAAGATATAATTACTTTGAATAATCATCTCATTCACAGCTTTTCATACACTGTGTTAAGGAGGCATATGAGCTACCCAGCAACAATTTGTCAAAGAGATAAATTGTGGACTGTATCTGATTTTTCAACAACTGATTATAATTAATGGGTTGCAGTGCTACAGATATGAAATTATGAGCAAGGCAACATAAAAGATTTATTTTATTGAGTAATCTTAATTTTCTGTGGCTTCTTTCCAACTCTGTTTAGCATGTGAACAAGATATTTTCTGTTGAGTTAAACTAACAAAGGGGATGATTGAGTCCTTAACCTCCAAGGACTCTCTTAACACCCTTGGAGGGTGTTATATACTGCTTCTAAGATATTTAATAATTCAGTATAAATGGCATAATTTTCCTCCTCAGTTTGGAAATTGGATTTTTAAAAAATGCCTACCTCAGCATATATATATAATACATATCATATATGTACATATGTGATAATGATAAATAAAATGATAGTCATAAATAAAAAATGATAGTCAAAACTTGTTTTCATTTTTACACATTTTATACTAATAGCATTATATTATTTTACATGTGATTTTTGAGATCTAGAATTGATTTCATAGCATTAATCTATTTTATATTACTTTCCTGAAATAAGTACACTTTACCCAAATCTTATTCAAAATGAAATACAATAGTGAAATACTATTAAATTCTAAATGGTATTTTTGAATACCATTCAAAAATGTGTTTAAAATGTGGACTCCCTATATGAGAAGCATTTCATTGACCAGAAAAAAATCAGATAATTGAATCTTTTTTTTTTTAAATTTTTTTTTTATTTATTTTTTTATTTATGATAGGCACACAGTGAGAGAGAGAGGCAGAGACACAGGCAGAGGGAGAAGCAGGCTCCATGCACCGGGAGCCCGACGTGGGATTCGATCCCGGGTCTCCAGGACCGCGCCCCGGGCCAAAGGCAGGCACCAAACCGCTGCGCCACCCAGGGATCCCAGATAATTGAATCTTAATATTGAAAATTTGACTTGTATTTTCCAGACTGTAAACTCTTGTGTTGTGTCAGCATCAATTTGAAACTATCTGGGGTCATGCTAATTTCCTTTTCTTACTAGCATTTTCTTGTTTATCATAAAAAACAAAAGGCATTAACACTATCATTAATTGGGGGTAGTCATGTGATAGAAAATGCAGATCATTTAGAAGTATTAAGCTTTGTCAGCTGGAGCCCTAATTTCCCTGCATTAAGAGTAGATAAAGTGCTCTCAAGACAATAAACTGATTATGACAACCTAAGAGTGCAAGTAAATTTATTAGATGAATGACTTGGGAAATTAAACAATAAAAACAGAGGTAATATAAAATTCCAAAACACTGGGCCGAGAATATATGAATTAGAAGTGGGGGCAGTTCAAGAGAATGGCATAGGAAGACTGAAGTCACCTCCTTCCATGGATACACCAAAGGTATAGTTACATATAGAATAATAATTCCTCTAAAAAGACTTGAACATTTTCTCTAAAACTAGTTGCACAGCTACTCCACAAAAAAAAAGGATAAGAAGGTCCATTGAGATAGGTAGGAGAGGCAGACATGTGATCTTGTCAAATCCTACCCCTTATGCAGAACCCATTAGTGGGAGGGATCTTACAAAAACAAGTGCATCCCTGAGGAGTGAGAGGTTCAAGCCCCACATCAGGCACCTCAGTCCTTAGGATCTGCACCTGAAGGACTAGCCCCTACAATGTCTGGATTTGAAATCCAGCGGGGCTTATGTCCAGAAGACTCAAAGGAAATCAATACTCTGCTCTTAAATAGCTCATAGACAGACTCACTTACCCTAGGAACCAGTATAAAAACAGCAGGTTGAAAAGTGCCTAGACCATATGTGAAGGAAATTCATTAGCTAATTTTAAAGCATCTGCCAGAAAGGTAGGGCCCACTGAAATTTTGTCCAGGGATAGAGATGCTGAAGGGCACCATTTTTGTACCCTCTCTACTTTGCTACCACTCTTTTCCCTACCCCTGTGCTCTCCTGCAGCCTTGCCCCACAAAACCTGGCAGATGGGCTTTCACTGACATGGTGTTGACCCTCAGCCCAGTCCTGCCAAAGGTGGAACATGGGCATGTTCCAAAGCAGTGCTGCTTTATGGCCCCAAGAAAACCGGTGGATACTTACAGTCCATATAGGAAATGCCCTGGCTTTTGTGGACAGAGGGTCTGCATTTCTGGGCTTCAGGGACTGAAACAACTGAGAGACAGGTTTTGGTAGGCTATTATTCATGTGGTACTATATAGACAACACTCTGAAACACATTCCCAGTCTTCCTGTGACCCTCTCTTTACGACTGGTTTACCTAATATACAGAAACAAAAACAGAGTCAAGCAAAAATGAGGAAACATAAGAATATGTTCTAAATGAAAGAATAAGATAAAACTCCAGTGAAGCAAGTATGAGAACCAAAGTTAATGAACTCAAAGATAAGTAATTTACCTGATAAAAAGTTTAAAGCAATGGCCATAAAATTACTCACCAATCTCTGGAGAATGGATGAACACAAAGAGAATTTCAATGAAGAAAGAGAAAATAGATAGAAACTTCCAGATCCAGAAAGCCTAGATAGTTCCAAATAAGATGAACCCAAAGATATCTACACCAATATGCATTATAATCACAGTGTTAAAAGTTAAAGATAAAGAATCTTAAAGTAGCAAAAGAAAAACTACTTCCTATTGACAAGGGAAATCCTATAAGATTATTAGCATATTTTTCAGCAGAAAATTTTCAGGCCAGAGAGAATGGCATGACATATTCAAACCACTGACAGCAAAATCTTCCAACCAAGAATGGTCTCCTGTCAAAGTTATTATTCAAAATTGAAGGAGAGATAAAGAGTTCCTAGATAAGCAAAAGCTAAATCAGTTCATGACCACTAACCTAGCCTTATAAGAATTGTTAAAGCTACTTTTTTAAGCTGAAAAGAAAGGGTACTAATTAGTAATAAGGAAACATAAACATTAACAAAATGAAAACTAAAAATCATACAATCATCTCAATAGATGTAGGAAAATCTTTTCCCAAAATTCAACATTTATGATAAAAACTCTCAACAAAATTGGTATTGATGTATCCCAACATGATATAGTCCATATATGGCAAGCCCACAGCTAATGTTCTACTCAAAGAGCAAGAATAAGATAACCATCAGGTTGACCATCCTCACATCTTTTATTCAATATAGTTTTAGAAGTCCCAGCCAGAGCAATTAGGTAAGAAAGATAAACAAAATTAACCCAATTGGAAAGAAAGAAGTAAAACTGTCAATATTTGTTGATGACATGATTCTATATATAGAAAACCCCAAAGACTTCATCAAAATTTCTTGGAGCTAATTAAAAAGAGAAATTAAGAAAATAATCACCTTTATAATTGCATCCCCCCCCAAAAAAAAAAATCTAGGAATAAATTTCATCAAGTAAGTAAAAGACCTGTATACTGAAAACTATAAGACACTGATGAAAGAAAGTGAAGAGTATACAAATAAATAGAAAGATATTCCCGCTTATGGATTGAGCCAATTAATTTTTTTTAAGATTTTATTTATTTATTCATGATAGACACACACACAGAGAGAGGCAGAGACACAGGCAGAGGAGAAGCAGGCTCCATGCAGGGAGCCCAACGTGGGACTCAATCCCGGGACTCCAGGATCATGCCCTGGGCCGAAGACAGGTGCTTAAAGCACTGAGCTACCCAGGCTGCCCCCAATTAATATTGTTAAAATGTCCACATTACCCAAAGCAAGCTACAGATGTCTATCAAAATATCAATCGTTGGGGCACCTGGGTGGCTCAGTCAGTTGAGCATCTGACTCTTGATTTTGGTTCAGGTCATGATTTCAGTGTCTGAGGATCAAGCCTTGTGTCAGCTTCTTATGCTCAGTGGCAAGTCTGTTTGAGAATTCTCTCCTTCTGCCCCTCCCTCTCACTTGTGTGTGTGCTCTCTTGCTCTCTTTAAGACAAATGAATAGAAAATAATTCATAATAATAAATGGATAAAAAATAATAGTAATAAATCTTTAAAAATATTAATGCCACTTTTCACAGAAATAGACAAGACAATTTAAAAATTATATATGGAACTACCAGAAATCCCAAATAACCTTGAGAAAGATCAAAGCTTCAGGCATTATGTTCCCTTATTTTAAAATATATTAGAATATTACAGTAATTAAAACAGTTACAATTATTTTAAAAATTAACCTCATTGGGGTAGCATTATATTTATATATGACATGATATATAAAAAATATTTTTCCCTTGTGACATGAAAAAGAGAGTGCCTATTTTAGACACTTGATGCTACTGTGTCAGGCTACCAGATCAATACTGCTAGTAATCTTATTTTAAAGGATCTCATTTTAAAAGATGCTCAGCATTGCTCATCATCAGGGAAATGCAAGTCAAAACTACAGAGAGATATTACCTCACATCTGTCAAAATGGTTAAAATCAAAAACATAAGAAACAAGTGTTGATGAGGATATGGAAAAAAAGAAACTCTCTTGCACTCTTGGTGGAAATGCAAACTTCTGTAGCCACAACATAGAGGTTCCTTAAAAAGTTAAAAATAAAACTACCCTATGATCCAGTAGTTGCACTTTGGAGTATTTACCCCTAAAGTACAAAAATGCTAATTCAAAAGGATACATGCACCCCTATGCTTGTAACAGCATTTCTTATAACAGCAAATTATAGAAGTAGCCCATATCCACTGACAGATAAATGGATAAAGAAGTGGTATATATGTACAATGGAATATTACTCAGCCATAAAAAGATTGAAATCTTGCCATTTGCTACCACATGGATTCAGCTAGAGAGTATAGTGCTAAGCAAAATAACTTTGTCAGATAAAGACAAATGCCATATGATTTTTATCATATGCAAAATTTAAGAAACAAAACAAAAAAGGCTGGGAGGTGGTGGAGAAAAAGAGAGAGAGGCAAACCAAGAAACAGACTCTTCACTATAGGAAAGAAACTGATGGCTACCAGAGGGAATGTGGGTAGGGGGGGATGAGTGAAATAGGTGATAGGGATTAAGGAGTGCCTGATGAGCACCAGGTGTTGCATGGACGTGTTGAATCACAATACTGCAAACCTAAAACTAATATGATACATGTTAACCATCAGAAATTAAAATAAACACTTAAAATTAAAAAAAATTAAATCCTGCTAATTAGGTTACATAGCATTTATAAATATAGATTGCACAATTAAAAATAGGGAAAAACTCAATTATACAAAAATGGACTGAACAACTTTAGTAAAGAAAACTGGAGAAATAAAAAATAATTTGTAAGTTACAAGGTAACAGTATTGAAGTAATAAAAACCTCTAAGAACACATATATTTACTACTTTTGTAAACATCATGTTATGAAAATAGTTTTTAATAACATAATAAGATCATGTTAGTTTTATTCAGAGAGAAAGATAGAGAACACCACTGAGAGATATAATAGCAAAAAAACAATATTGACTTTAAACTATAATAATTAAATGTTAATCTCAGCAAGAAACTAACACTTTTCTTTGACTTTGGGCAAAAACGTCACTGTCTGTGTTGAGATTTGTACAGGTAAAATGCAGATAATAATAATATCGCAGAAGGGTACTGTGAAGCTTAATTAATTTCTCCAGAGTGTTATGGACATGAGAAAATGTACATGTAGTCTGGGCATTTAATCACTATTACTCCTCCAGGAGTTTTCTTTTGATATTGCCTGAGGAAGCTAGATGGAAGACTGCCAAGTTACTGAACACCCAGAAGGAACTAGAATACCTTGTACTGAACAGTAAAACAAATGAATTAAAAGCTAGCCCTTTGGAAGAAACCTTAAGGAAATGAAAAAGTTGACCACTTGGGGATGGCAGGGGGGATCAAATAAATTAACATTACAACTTACAGGTTTTTTTTAAAGATTTTATTTATTTATTCGTGAGAGACACACAGAGAGAGAGGCAGAGACACAGGCAGAGGGAGAAGCAGGCTCCATGCAGGGAGCCCAACGTGGGACTCGATCCTGGGACTCCAGGATCATACTCTGGGTTGAAGGCAGGCACTAAACCGCTGAGTCACCCAGGGATCCCATAACTTACAGTTTAAAAAAAAAAGAAAAGAAGTCATGTATGTATGTGAGCCAAAGGTCCTGAAAGAGAAGGAGGGAGGAAAAGAGGAGATGGAGACGTTGAGAAAGGGGGAGGGAGGGAAGAGAGGGTTACCTACAGACACACACACACACACACACATACACACACAATACAAATATCTACATATATTTATGTGTATATACATATTTACAAATATGTATATTTTAGATGAAGAAGGAAAAGCAAGAGGATGATATGTGGGGTAGAGCAGACAAAAGGAGTAGGTATGGGATAAGGTCATTTTTGAATACTAGTAAATTGGAAAAATATAATTCAGAAGGTCATAAAATTTTAGTGTTTAGAGAGCTATTATAACTCTTCAAAATAAAAAAAAAAAGATTTGTGCAGTAGAATTAACATTGATATTCCAAAGTCAAATGATTTAGTGAGTATTTAACTCAGAAATGATAGAACATTAGTGCTCCTAGTCAGAACTGAATTCATAAAGCCTTTGTGAAGATTTACTAAAAACTAAAAATATTTCCATGTAAAAACACTCAAAAGGATGTTTAGCAGATAGGAAGTGCTCAGTACATTTTAGAAATTACCATTACTCAAATTATAATGAATGCAAATACTGCAGTTGCACTGATTTCTTGCTATGTCATTTTTCTCTTTTATATCAAATATTTTACATTTAAATTATTAACAGTGAATACCTGCTACTTTAAGAGCAATCCCAAGTCATAGTTTGAGTGATACCAAATTTTTCCAGATCATCTTCAAACCTGTAACATATTTCCCCCATGGAATCAATGTTATGTGTGAATGTTGTTTGTGCTAGACAAAGTAGCAAGCTATTTTAAAATAAGAGTAGCAGAAAATAATTCATTCATTGGTCACATGTAAAACAACTACTTTATATCAGTCCTTTGCAAGATAATATATCACGAAAAAGAAAAATGGACATTGGTCCAAAGCAGTTTAGTATCTAGTGAAGAGAATTTAAACACATAAATGTGTGAATAAATTAACAATTGATAAACGCTACATAAGAACAAGCAATGTGAAATTTCTGAGATATAATTACATTTGCAATGACAATCCCAAGAGAGATAAAATCTTTAATAAAATACTTCCTTGTATCATACTCATTCCTCTGTACTTTTTACAGCTTCTCAAGCAAAAGTCTGGACAGTGAAAGGTCCCTGATTTATAGAAATGGAGGGAAGTAGAAAAAGAACTCACTAGACAGCTCTTTGTGTCTTGTTCTGGTAATCCCTCTGGTGGTGTCAGAGAACATACATGATTTAAAAAAAAAAAAAAAAAGATTGTTTTCTCTGACAAAAGTATCTAATTCTGAAACACTTGAGTGAAAAAATAAAAATAATTTCTACTCAAACCTTCCAGTTACTCTACTAATCTAGCTTGTCCTATATACAATTAAATAGGAGCTGAGGTTTATTAAATAATGGTTATTTAAAGACTGCTAAGAATTAAAACACACACACAGGAAATCCTAGGAAAGTCAGCAAATCACAATGTGAGTGGAGAGAAAATTACTGCATGTTTGTCCTTTGTTTGCCCAAAACAACTCAGCAAGCAAACAACTCAAGTATATTAAATCTCAATGGGAGGTACTAGTCTTGGCAATGATGGGGAGAAAAAAAAAAGATTTTGGATCAGAGGTTTTCATGTAAGTACACACTGAAAGTATTCTGTATTCAAATCTCAGATACTCATTTCTTAAGTTTATTTGACAAATGTTTATAATTTTATGTTCCAGCAGTGTAACATCTAGACTGAAGATAAAGATAGAATTATTGCAGACAAGCAGCTTATGGTCCAAGTATAGGAGAAAAAATATAAACCAGTACTTGCCAAAACATGCATGTTGCTTAAGGTGATCCTAACTCGAGGTCAGCTCTCTCCTTGAATGGATCTATTGGGTCAAAATCATTTTAGTAAAATGAACGTTTCAGGCACATCCATGCTAATATTGATCACTGTCACAGCCTCACTGTCCTTATAGAGAAATCTGCCAGAAACAACATCACATGTTTTACTGTCTTTATGGATTTATCATCCATCTTTGACTCTTTGGAAAGGAATTAGTTGTAGGCTGAGTTTAAAATAAATCCCCATCACCGTCTTACACTGTTTGTGGGAATGTGAACTGGTGCAGCCACTCTGGAAAACTGTGTGGAGGTTCCTCAAAGAGTTACAAATAGACCTGCCCTACGACCCAGCAATTGCACTGTTGGGGATTTACCCCAAAGATACAGATGCATGAAACGCCGGGACACCTGCACCCCGATGTTTATAGCAGCAATGGCCACGATAGCCAAACTGTGGAAGGAGCCTCGGTGTCCATCGAAAGATGAATGGATAAAGAAGCTGTGGTCTATGTATACAATGGAATATTCCTCAGCCATTAGAAACGACAAATACCCACCATTTGCTTCAACGTGGATGGAACTGGAGGGTATTATGCTGAGTGAAGAAAGTCAATCGGAGAAGGACAAACATTGTATGGTTTCATTCATTTGGGGAATATAAATAATAGTGAAAGGGAATAGAAGGGAAGGGAGAAGAAATGTGTGGGAAATATCAGAAAGGGAGACAGAACATAAAGACTCCTAACTCTGGGAAACGAAATAGGGGTGGTGGAAGGGGAGGAGGGCGGGGCGGTGGGGGGGTGGCGTTGAATGGGTGACGGGCACTGAGGGGGGCACTTGACGGGATGAGCACTGGGTGTTATTCTCTATGTTGTTAAATCGAACACCAATAAAAAATAAATTTATTATAAAAAATAAAAAAATAAAAAAATAAAAAATAAAATAAAATAAAATAAAATAAAATAAAATAATAAAATAAAATAAAATAAAATAAAATAAAATAAAATAAATAAATCCCCATCAACGCATTATCAAAATCTAAATGTTTTTACATTACATACTTCAAGAACCAAGGTAGGTAGGAAATGGACTCTATTCAATTTTCAGTTTTATGAAGAGACTAGGTTTAAATTATAATTTAGTAGTTTACTTCATGTTTGGATGCCCAGCAGCCAGTACAGTATTGGGCATAGAAGTATACAATACATATAGGGTAAATGAATACGTGGTTTCATTGCTTTTGGACAAGTTAAATACCAATCTCCTTGACACTGATGGACCTCCCCAAGGCCCTCAACCTTCCCCTCCCCGTATTCCTACAAATGCTTTTTATACTACCAACAGAAAGCTTTCTTCATAAACACCTTTGTTAGATCTTGGCAACTCTTCATTAAAAACTCCTTCTCATGTTATCTAGGTCCATTCACACTCTGACCTACCTGTCTTCACAGGCACTGCAGCATGGATTCTCAGCATTTTAGTCCCATGCACCTGCCCACAGCATCCTGAATACCACATGTCACCCTATACTTTCATACCTATGTGAACTCCCCTCAGCTTGCCGTATCATTTCTCCATTCCTCTGCTTAATAATTGTGTTCATGATTCAAGATTCCACTGGCCTATGAACTCTGAAGGTTTTCCAGAAGTATAAATCATTTTTAGTGTTCTTCAGTGTTTTTTCCTCTACTGTTCTATAGAGTTTTGATTGTAATATTATAATTCTATGTTTGTGTATTTATCTCCCCTGCTGGGATGTGAAATATAAACTATACTGTTTTTCATTTTGTATTTCTAGGGTAGTGCTAGGCTGTAGTAAATTCTATTGAATAAATAGGCCAATGAATGAATGAATGAATGAGTGAATATATTTTTGTCAGTGAAGAATGGGAGAAAATCTTTGGACCCATGCTAGCACCTAGTTCCCTGACAGAAATTAGAGCTGCTGTTCCTTCTTCTTTTTGAACTAATAGGCTAATGGAAATAACTGAATCAAATTTGTAAAATTGTACTGCTTTCAATTTGTTCTCTAGTCAGAATTTTTTTTAGTACTTCAATATTGTTAATATTTACCTTTTGCTCTTACTTTTAGAAAAGTTAAGGCAGCTTTCAGTAGGAATAAAAATCGAGCAGAGAGTAAGACTTGAAGTTAGGCAGAAATAATTGGATAAACCATTGGGAGATTTTCTGCATCCAGCAAGCAAAAATTGCTTGAAAGGAAGGAGTGTGTAAGTGTAGGTACAAGAAAACATTGTATATAAAAGAGCACATTATTTTGGGAAACTTCTGAAAACTTGCAGGATACCAAATTTAGTAATAGGTAGGGATGCAAGCATTTAATTAGCACCATTTATGGCAAACTCTCTGTACAATTTTTGGATTTATGTAACTAGAGCTTTATCTCTTTAATTTCAGACTTTAGTCTTTTGTTAAAAATGCTAAAACTAAAAAAAAAATGCTAAAACTCTCCACTGAAGTCATATTTTGATCACTATCTGATGTTTGACACTTTATTTTATTTATTTATTTATTTATTTTTTTTATGTTTGACACTTTAAAGTGATCAATAGCTACAGGCAGATTTTCCTGAAAAGTGCGAGATAGAGCTCGGCATAGAAGGTTTAAAGGAAAAAGTAGTAGGAGAGATTACAAGTCCCGCCTTGCCCTGGACACTTCCAGCTTATGCCTATTGTGCCAGTATCAGAATTAATAGCATTGCATATCATTCTCAGAAGTGTCCTACTTCAAACAATAAATTATATTGTTCCCTAGACAATGAGAAAAGAGAAAAATGGGAGTGATGAAATGGGAGTGATGAGGTACATAATAAAGCTGCGGGATGTACTAGAACCAAATATAGACATCATAATGACTGGCCCTGATTCCTCACAATTAATACCTTTAATTCTAAAGGAAGCTTTACCTGCACATCTTATTTATACAGTCTAGCAATATGGTAACAATGAAGAAGAACCTTTTCTTGACCTTTCTAAGTAATGAGTTTATGAATCCATTACTGTAGCTTACATTTCCTCCATTAAGATCTCTATTGCAAATTAAAGCACTTAGTGTCAGAAGTAGATTATTTATTAATGTAAATCATTGTCTAAACGCATCTCCTATTCTTAGAATTATGATTGCATTCTGATGATAGTTTGATTGATAGCTAGGTGAAAAATACTCTTGATCAGTAATGAATGTGTATAATCATGTGGTGATATAGCCTGACCTTGGTTTATAGATTGTGGTGCATTCCTGCAGATGAAAGTTGAGGGAGACTAGGGGAATTAGCTCAGGGATCCACAAGTGTGGTTATGTATCAGTGTGACATTTTTGAAGTAGAAAGTCAACTAATATTTAAAGTGACTAACCACTCATTTTATGAATTTGAAGTTTGCATCTCAATGATTGATTAAATAATCCTTTGGTAAAGTGTAGAGTATTAAAAGATCCAGCTGTTTCATCTAATTATCAGGGAAGTCCTTGGTATATAAGTGTTCAGTAACAATCTTAACACATTACAAAACAATATCATAACATGAAATTATTCAGTAATGAAATGACCACTTAGATAATATTTTGCAAATATCCCAATACATTTAACACTAGCACATAGCTCCTTTGGTGCAAATATTTTGGAAAGTAAATTTTGCAAATCTTGTAAAACAATGTTGACATGCTAGGTATTCCAAAAGAGAAATGTTTGAATTGTAAAGATATGAGAGTCTCTTAAGGAAAAGTGGAACAACCATTGACTATTTTCTCAACACGTCTCTTACTATGATCATGTTATACAAGTCAAATGTGAAATGAAAAATACTGTATTGCACTTAATATTATTTTAAAATATGGCCAAAAGAACAAGTTAGCATTTGACTAAATTTTTGTGTATTTTAAGATTTATTGTGCCATTGAAATTAAGCTTAAATTTTAACTAAAAAGGAATGCAATTTAATAATTTCCATTTCAAGATAAATATTTTTGCAATTCTTTTCATTTGTAATATACAGCAGAACTCTAGGTAGTTTTTAGGTGATTCATCCTAAGTGGTTTCTTTTTCCAAGAAGATTATGTTCAAATATGAAAATTTTCTATGATTTCCTAATTCACTCACTGAATATCCTAACAATGTCCTTCTAGAAGCAGTTCTGCAAGTTTGCAAGTTTTCAAATAGTCCAACAACAACAACAAAAAGTTATAAAAATTCACCTAAACAAATCCAAACTAATGTAAGTAATATATGCTAAAAGTATTCTGTGTAAGGATAATTTAACTTAGAAATTCTTTTTTAACCATGAATGTTAAGGACAGAATGAATTTGAAATGGAAAAGTCACTCTTCTTAAAATTCTATATTTACCGAAATAGATACACAGTTCCAATATTTATATCTTATTCTTATGTACTCTCATCTTTTATATATGAATGTCTACACAGTTTTTTACTCATCCTTAACGTTCTTTCTCTGTAGTGTCTTTGATGAAAGCTGCAGTTGACTTCAAATACGCTTTTTCCTACATCCCACTATAGTCACTGATGAGTATCAATCTCCTTATTAAGGCCAGAAACCCGAAGAACACTAAATTCTCCATTTTTAGTCCATGTTTCTTTGGAAACATCTCCAGGGTTTCTTTTATTCCTACATCTTGAAAGAATCATAGATTGTCAGAGAGATTCTTGATACAGTGGGGGAAAATTCTATTTTGTTTTTTTAGACTAATTCCACTAAACTCTATGTGACCTTAAAGAAGTCCCTTAACCTCTTTGTATATCAATTTCCCACATGTAGGTAGAAAGGCTCAAAATGGTTATTCTAGCTCTAAGAATCTATGTGCATCACCTAAGTTCCATCTCTCTGACAGGGAAAAAAAAGAGAAGAAAATCCAGTCATAGACAATCCATATATTGTCAGATAACATGCATGGCTTTTTTTCCCCTCATAATATATTTCTTTTGGATGTCTGAATGTTAAATTTTAACTACGTAATTTTTAAATGGGTTTTTGTACTTTCTATCCCAATTTATCATGTCTCCTATGATATGGATATCGTACATATTACCGCTAAACTCTCACATGATCACATATTATAAGGAAATGGGACACACCAAGAGCCTAATTAGAGGAAATGCAATCTCAATCTTATTTGGCATTGACCACAGAGAATTACTTGGAAGAAATTTGCATTGTTAAAAATACAACAAAAGTGTATATTTCCAAAATTGTTGTACACAAATATTAGGATTAAAAAAAAAAAGTCAGTCTTAGAACTTTTGGCATTACTTGTTTGTGGTATATAATTATGATACAAAAATTAAAAGATACTTTTTATGTCTCTGTTCCTTTCAATATGCACTGTCAAACCTATCTCCTCCTATCCTGTTTCCATTTTTTAAAATGTTTTATTTATTTATTTGAGAGAGAGAGAGCAGGGAGAAAGGGGAGAGACAGAGGAAGAGGAAGGGGCATGATCCCCACTGAGCTGGGAGGCCATGGGACTCAATCCCAGAATGCTGGGATCATGACCTGCGCTGAAGGCAAACATGTAACTGACTGAGCCACCCAGGTACCTCTCCTCTTTCCATTTCTAATAAGTGGTTTTCCTTGCCAACTATTAACCATGTTTTCATGAGGAGCTAATAATGATTAAAAAAAAAATTTCTTATTTAGGATATAGGTTTTAATATTTTCCGTTTTGCTTTTTTCACTTACATTGCATGTCCAGAAAATCATTTATCTGTTTTTATAGATCTTCCTCCTTCTTTTTCATAGCTGAGCCATTGAAGATTAAAAGATAAGTGAAACATAGTTCCCTTAAGAAGTCTAGTGAAGAAGATATTTATATATACACAACAAAAAAATTCAAAAAGAGACATATTGAAGATATGCATTTTATTATTTACACTCAAAGAAAGAACAGTTCACATTAATTCCAAAGAAGTCTGGTTGGGATTCATAGAGCAGGTAATGTTTGAACTGGATAGGAAAGCAGAGGTTTACCAGGAGGAAAAGTTTGTGGAAGAACATGTAGATAGGGTGAACAGCATATACAAAAGGCCTAGACTAAATGATCCTGCAAAACAAGGTTTATGCTGCTTATCACACACATGTTGCCTATTCAAATCTGTTTGTAAAACTTAACTGTACAGAAGTAAGACTAGGTTTAAGAATGTTGAATATTTTTTTTTAAAGATTTTATTTATTTGTTCATGACACACACACACACACACACACACACACAGAGGCAGAGACACAGGCACAGGGAGAAGCAGGCTCCACGCAGGGAGCCTGATGTGGGACTCAATCCCAGGGACCTCAGGATCACACCCTTGGCCAAAGGCAGGCACTAAACTGCTGAGCCACCCAGGGATCCCCAGGATGTTGAATATTTCTGAATGTTTGGCCACAAGAAGCATAATTAGGAGAATAATAGGCATGAGGTTGAATAAATATAACTGGGATAGTTTGAGAAAAAGAGCTTCATTTTTTTTTTTTACAATACAGATTTATGATAAGTTAAAGTCATTATAATAAATGAATTTCCCAGCAAGAAGTTGAGAATAAAAGGACAGAACTGAGAAGAATATATTTTAGAACTCAGAAGGAAGATGAGGAGCCAACAAAAGGGATGAAGTGAGTATATACAGAGACTGAAATCATGTCTCAGAAACCAAAGGAAGAATATGTTAATAGTAGGGAATTACCAATATTTCAAACTCCACAGAGGCCTGAAGTTAGCTGAACATATGCCATGAAGAGATGCTCATCATCACTCAGCATCAGAGAAATACAAATCAAAACCACAATGAGATACCAGTTAGAATGGCTAAAACGAACAAGTCAGGAAACAATAAATGTTGGCAAGGATGCAGAACAGAGAAATGGGAACTCTCTTATACTGCTGGTGGGAATGCAAGCTGATACAGCCACTCTGGAAAACAGTATGAAGGTTCTTCAAATAGTTAACAATGGTGCTACTCTACGACCCAGTAATTGCACTACTAGGTATTTACTCCAAAGATACAAGTGTAGTGATCTAAGGTACGCCTGCACCCTAATGTTTATAGCAGCAATGTCCACAATAGCCAAACTATGGAAAGAGCCCAGATGTTCATCCAGATGCATGGTAAAGAAGATGTGAGATATATATATATATATATATATATATATATATATATATATACTACTTACCCATCAAGAAATGAAATCTTGCCATTTGCTATGACATTGGTAGGACTAGAGGATATTTTTGTTTTAAAGATTTTATTTATTTATTCATGAGAGACACAGAGATAGAGAGAGAGACAGAGACACAGGCAGAGGGAGAAGAGGCTCCATGCAGGAGCCTGATGTGGGATTTGATCCCGGGACTCCAGGATCACGCCCCAGGCTGAAGGCAAGCACTAACTATTGAGCCCCCCAGGGATCCCAGAACTAGAGGATACTATGATAAGTGAAATAAGTCAATCAGAAAAAGACAATTATCATATGATTTCACCCATATGTGGAATTTAAGAAACAAAACAGGAACATAGAGGAAGGGATGGAAAAATAAAACAAGATGTAATCAGAGAGGAAGATAAATCATAAGAGACTTCTTTAAAAAAAATATTTATTTATCCATGAGAGACACAGAGAGGCAGAGATATAGGCAGAAGAAGCAGGCTCCCTGTGGGGAGCCTAATGAGGGACTCAATCCCAGGACCGAAGAATCATGCCCTGAGCTAAAGGCAGATGCTCAACCACTGAGCCACCCAGGTGCCTCACCTAAGAGACTTTTAACCATAAGAAACAAGCTGAGGGTTGCTAGACGGGAGTAGAAATGGGGCTCCAAGGTGATAGGCATTAAGGAGGCACATGATGCAATGAGCACTGGGTATTATATAACACCGATAAATCACTGAACTCTACCTCTGAAACTAATAATATACTATATGTTGAGTATTTTAATTTAAATTAATAAAAGGTTGGTGTCATATCCAAGAAATCATTGCAAGACCAAAGTAATAAATTTTTCTCCTAGGTTTTCCTTATGGAACTCTATAGTTTTGTCTTTATTTAAGTCTTTAATCGATTTTCAGATGATTTGTGCATATGATGTCAGATAAAGATCCATTTTCATTCTGTTAAATGTCGATATCAGTTTTACCAACACCATTTATTGAAGACACTGTCCTTTCCCCATTGGTACACTTGTTGAAAATCAGTTGATTACATAAATGTGGGTTTATTTCTGGGCTTTCTATTATGTTCTGTTAGTCTACATGTCTTTGTTTATGCCTGTACCATACTATTTTAAAAAGCAACCAAAGTAAAAATAGACAAGTAGGACAACATCAATCTAAAAAAGCTTCTGTTCTGCAAAGGAAAATAATCAACAGAGTGAAAAAGCTTATTTATGGAATGTCAGAAATATTTCTCAAACAATATATTTTTTAAGGGGTTTATATCCAAAATAAATAAGGAACTTCTCCAACTCAACAGCTAAAACTAAATCATTTGGATTTGAAAATGGGCAAACAACATTGAACAGACCTTTTCCTTTTTCAAGACATACAAATGGCCACACAAGTATATGCAAAGATGGACAATATCACTAGTCGTTAGAGAAATGCTAATCAAACCACAATGAACTATCAACTCATATCTGTTAGAATGGTTATTATCCAAAAATAAATAAACAATATAAATACAAGTGTCAGTAAGGATGTGGAGAAATTCATGTACGTTATCCGTGGGAATACACAATAGTACAGCGACTGTGCAAATAGTATGTAGTTTCTTTAAAACATTAAAAATTACCATATAATCCAGCAACCCAAATTCTGGGTAATTAAAAAACATCATAATCAGGACCTTTAAGAGACATGTTTCTCCACATTCATTGCAGTATTATTCACAAAGTTAAGATGTGAAAGCAACCTAAATGTCCATTGGTGAATGAATGGATAAAAAAAATGTGGGATATACATACAATGGAATATCACCCAGCCATATAAAAAGAAATACTAGGATGCCTGGGTCGCTCATTGGTTGAGGGTCTGCCTTTGGCTCAGGGCATGATCCTGGGATCCAGTCGTACATCAGGCTACCCGCAGGGAGCCTGCTTCTCCCTCTGCCTATGTCTCTGCCTCTCTCTTTCTCAGTGCCTCTCATGAATGAATAAATAAAATCTTAAAAAAAAAAAAAAGAAAATCCTGCCATATACAACATCCTGGATGAACTTTGAGAACATTTTGCTGAGTGAAATAAGCCAGCCACAGAAGGATAAATACTGCATGAATCTACTTATATGCAGTATCTAAAAGAGTAAAGTTCATAGAAACGGGGAATAGAATGGTGGTTGCTGGGGCTGCAAGGAGGGGGGAAGGGTGAGTTAATGTCTAACAGAGTTAAAGTTTCAGTTTTCAGTTATGCAAGACAAATATGTTCTAGAGATATGCTGAAAAACACTGCGCTTCCAGTCAAGGAAACCTCACTGCACAGGAAGATTTTTGTTGAGAGTAGATCTCATGCTATCTTTTCCCATTATAAAAAAAAAAAAAAAAAAAAGGCAAGAAAACATAAGATTATTTGAGTAATTTAGGCAATTTAGGTATGGTACTAAATGTTGATCCCACACTGAAGTGGGTTGAGGAATGAATAAAAATAAGATGAAAGAAGCCAGTGACAAACTTTAAACTTTAAAGACACATGTGAAATAAGAAAAATTTATGAAGGGTAGTCCCAGAGGAGATGAAAGATAATGGCATCAAGAGGCTTGACAAAAACAGAAAAGAAAAATTCCTCAGATATTGGGAAGGGAAGACTTCTCAGGTGACATATGTTCCTACTGCTGAGATCCAGGTATGAGCATGGTGCCACCTAATTTTCCACCTCTACCTGCTCCGTGCCCACTCGCCACAACACCAACTTGATGTAGAACTGATTCAGAAGGACTTGGATTTCTGTTAAAAATCTCTTGAAATTATAAACTGCTGTATTATTAACACTTTCATATTGAAAATACTTCTGCATAGGCTTATAATATAACATCTCATATTATTCCTCCTTTTCCATTGTTCGCAGAGTCCAAAAATCTTTTGACAGGCCATTCTATTTTTTTTTAATTTTACTTAAATTAAATTTTGACAGGCCATTCTTGACGCAAATAGGATAGACTCCAAAGAATGTGTAGAAAGCGAATACCTAGGTCATGAGATTAGAATTTATTCCTTTCACCCGGTAGAAAGTTCTAAGACTCTTTTCTTCTCATGAGAATTCAATCTGTACAACATGTAAAATACAGTTTGGATATTGTACTTTAAGACATACTTATTTTTCTTGCCTATCACTTAGTTGTGCTACACTTCAGAGATTTTATAGGTAAGAAAAGTCATTTAAAAACTGGATAGTAAGACAGTTGGTTGATTTTACTATGTCCTAGTACATGGAATAGAAACATGATCCATGTTCTAGTTTTGAGGATTAAAATATATATATTTTTTTTTTTTTAAGAGAGAGAGAGAGAGAAAGAGAGATTAAAAAATATATATAGAGAGAGATTAAAAATATATATATATATTCTACAGCCCTATCATCATAAAATTACATTAATAGCAGAAACTAGTATTTTATTACCATTTTTTCTCTTTGCATATCACTGATGCAACAGCAAGAAAAGGAAGAAAGAACTTATTAAGTTTGCATGATATTCCTTGTAGAAACTCTGAACAGCCTGGCCTGCTTAGTGAATGTGTGACTTACGCAATCACAGTGGGCCCCACTCTCAAAAAAGCCTCACTTTTCATTTAAAGCTTTTTTGTTGCCACCTTGGAATTCTTAATTCTTTTTTTTTTTTCTCTTTTTTTTCTTCTTTTTTTTCTTTTTTCTTAATTCTTTTGAACGGGAAATCCAACATTTTCATTTTAAGATTGAGACTTGCATGTTATGCAGCTGGTACAGGTGGACATAAAGGCATATTTCGTACATGTTCATACATGCGCATGTGTATGCATATGTGCATATACTTGCGAGTGGGTATGTGCTTATGTGTAAATGTGGTTAAAAAATAAAAATGATATTGAAAATCATGGCAAAATAAGCCTTAATAAACAAAAGCAATTAAGCCTGCAGTAGAAAATAGCTTAAAACATTTTTTCCTTATTGCCTTAAGGATACAGAAAAGTCATTAAAGCTTAAATTCTCACAGAAAATAAAATATAATGAACATTAACTTTCAAAGGAGGAACAGTAATTTTCAAATGAAGATTTCTCAATGACTAGTTTTAATTAATAGAAAGAACATATCAGTATAATGAAGAATCATTTTAATTTCTAAATAAAGCTGTGTGTTGAGTCAGCTTTCAATAAAGAAACAATGTAATAACATTTCAATCACTGGGATTACTCTTTCTTTGTGATTGTGTATATTTACAGAAAACCTTCAAAGAACCCTTTTGGCAATACTAGAAAAGAAACTTTAATTTGAGTGAATATTTAGCAGAATTTTAGTGACATCTCTGTTGTACACAATTTTAAATCAGCTTGCTATGTATTACTTAGTGAATGTACCTAAGTAATTATTTTTATAAGTAGCAATACTACAAACCAATAAATTTGGAATTGTTCCCATGAATTTTCATTTAAGAGGCACAGCTTTTAGGATGACTCTAGTACCCAAGGTGAGAAACTGATGAATGCATTTGAGTTAGAAAACAAAAGAAAAAAAATAATGACATGCATATTTTTATAGTGTCAATATTTTTATAGTATCTTACAGTTTGTATAGTGTTTTCACCCATACTGACTATCTCATTTAATTCTAATCAGCTTTTTTGTCCTTTCATTCACAGGAGAAACTAAAGAATAATTCTGAAAGAGTACAGAACTTACCTTTGTCCCTGACTTTATAAATAATAGGGCCAGAATGCTTATGCCATGTAAGTAAAATGTCATTGCTATTGTCATTGATAAGCTTACCCAAGCAGAAGATTTGTGGTTGGTAAATTTAAAGCTCAGGTTAAAAATTAAATTAGATTGGATAATAATTTTCTTTTAAATGATAATTTACTTCACACCCAAAGTATTTTGACTGTGCCACTATGTTAGCTAGTAAACCGCTAATTACTTATGTTTTAGAAACCCTAAAGAAGTATATTGCTTACAAGAATCTTAAAATGCTACATTCTTAGAAAATTTATAAGACTTGAGAGAAGACAATTTGGAAGGATGCATAGGTAGAGGAAGAGGAAAGAAAAAATGTTGAAATGAACAATTCCCCCCTCCCTCTTTTCTTTATATATCATGTGTTTTTCTTTTTGATTTTTAGAAAAGATAAAATTGTGGAGGTTATTTGGTAAGGTAAAACTGCATTTAACATTTAAAATGTAAATTGGACTTTTAAAAAATGTGTTTCTTTAAAAGGGGAAATAGTCTTTACCAGATGCACATTTTCTTCAAAATGCTTGCATCACTGTGACAAACACATGGTTCAATTTTGCATACCTCCTAGAATATGCCAACTAAAACAATTGCCTGTTCCTTGCGCCAGGATATTTTTTAAAAAACAAATGATTAGGGACGCCTGGGTGGCTCAGCGGTTGAGGGTCTGCCTTTGATTCAGGGCGTGATCCTGGAGTCCCCAGGGGGGAGTCTCAAATGAGGCTCCCTGCATGGTGCCTGCCTGCCTGTGTCTCTGCCTCTCTCTGTGTCTCTCATGAATAAATAAGTAAATCTTAAAAAAAAAAAATTAAACAAAGTAAGATAAATAGATATGCAAGCAAGGACATTTGATGTAACGGCTAGGTAAAATCATTTCCCCAAGAGAATCTTAAATCTACAAAATAGTCTGTTAGGCGATGTTATTATATGCAGCAAACTAAACTTAATCTTTATAAAAAGATTGTCATCTCAAAGGAGAGAACTAAAAAGGAATGGGCATTTAAAAATTTTTGTCTCAGTTGTACTTTTAGAAATTTCAGCATGTTGAACATACTGTAACAATTTGTCCACACTACAGAGAGCTGTCTCTGCTATGCTGAAGGAATATCATTAACAGCCTAAACTGAATCTAAGAACTTTTACTTCAGAAGGAAGTTTATAAATATCATCAATCCACAAAGAATAATGCCTTGCACTCAAAACATTAATTCCCATGTTATTTCTGCATGTAGCAGATTAACACATAGATATAATAGTATAATTCAAGCTAAGTAATTTAAATTATTTCTCGAGCAGTCTGGGTGGCTCAGAGATTTAGCGCCGCCTTCAGCCCAGGGCGTGATCCTGGAGACCCGGGATCGAGTCCCACGTCGGGCTCCCTGCATGGAGCCTGCTTCTCCCTCTGCCTGTCTCTCTGCCTCTTTCTCTCTTCTCTGTGTTGCTCGAATAAATAAAATCTTAAAAAAAAATATTTATCATTTCTAAATCGTTTTTTTTTTGAGTGAAGAACATAAGAGGATCATTTTTTTTGTTACTAAAACCCAGTATTGACTTCCAATAAATGTATTCATGAATTTAAATGCCCTTTTCACATTGATTAAATTATTATAATTATTTATAAAAACTATGACAGTAAATCATAATTTCAAATGGAGAATTAAAAGGGATAAAATAACTGTTCTAAGTATAGAAATTATGTGTTCTATGACTGTCTTACTTATTTAGCTGGTTATTTATTTTTAATTACCAAATAAAATGAAGAGCTGACCTTGGTCACATATAAAAAGATAAAACTTTACAGAGTTGAATGATTTAAAGAGTGAAGAGTAGTCAGCCAAATAAGAAAAAAGAGCTTTCCAGGAGCAGACAGCATTACAAATACAAAGACAGAGAGAGGAATGGGTAAGGTGTAGTGCAGGAAAGGTATACAGGCTTATCTGGTTAGAAAAAAAAATGGTTTGGAGGTCAACTAAGGCGCTTGGATTTATCCTGGGCACCTTACAAAAGTGTTTTAGGGTTCTTTTTTTTTTCCTTTTTTTTTAAAGATTTTATTTATTAATGAGAGAGAGAGAGAGGACACAGGCAGAGAGAGAAGCAGGACCCATGAGGGAGCCCAAAGTGGGACTCAATCCGGGGTCTACAAGGATCACATCCTGGGCTGAAAGCGGCGCTAAATTGCTGAGCCATCCGGGCTGCCCCCTATTTTAGGTTTTTAAGCAGGTAAGTGATCTGGCCACATCTCTGATTTAGAAAGATAACTCCGAAGATGGTGTGCAGTTGTGGCTGGTAGGGAGATGAGGTACCAATAACTGGAATGGAAGTGAGAACTGATATTACGGAGATAAGCCTGATCAGCTGCTGCAAAACATACCTGGAACAAATTGATCAAATGTAAATTGATTAATTTGATAATATTATCTATTACTTTAAAAGGAAAAAAATAGTCTCAACTATATGCCATATATTCAAAATTAGAACAATATTACAAAACAACAAAAGAGGTAGGATGTGCATAATATTGATTTAGGGTGTATATGTGTGTGGGGTTTTATTTTTGTTTTTTTACACTGTACACTTTATCATGCTAGGCTATGATTTCCCTAAATTATCATAGATACTCAAGAATACTCAAGAAATTAAAAAAAAAACTGACATATGCTTCCATAATAATACAACTTTCTTGATATTAAGTTGAATAATTAATGAAGCTATTATAAATGTGTCTATGGTGACATGGTCAACTGGCTTTCCATATTTATTCCCACAAACTTCTAATTCACCTTTTCAGCATAACAGAAATCAGAAAGGTAAAAACTATATTTACCAGATTCCCTTGCAGCTATATCCAAATAAATATTTACTAATTTCAATCCCAAGGTTTACTTTTTAATATTTAAATTTAATTTTGAGAGGGGAGGAAGATGTGTAGAAGGAGAGAGAGAGAAAGAAAATCTTAAGCAGGCTCCAGGACCAGTTCAGAGCAGGGCTCCATCCCAGGACCCTGAGATCATGACCTGAACTGAAATCAAGAGTTGGAAGCTTAGTCAACTATGCCTCCCAGGTACCCTTACAGTCTTCAAATATTTTCACATACCATTAAAAAGCTTATAGTACTTAGGAAATATGCTTATAATAATTAATAAACAAAATGCCTCTAGATAATGTTGGGCATTTGTTTTATAATGGATATTTAAAATGCCTTATGATGACTCTAAGAACATGTTTAGTTTGAAAGTCAGAGAAGGAAAATTAGGAAGGAATATGAACCACAGGAAACTTTCTCTAAATTTTATTTTATTTTTTAATAATCATTTCCTCTCCCCAAGGAAAATAAATCAGTATGGTGACATGGTCAACTGGCTTTCCATATTTATTCCCACAAACTTCTTCTTTTTTTTTTTTTAAAGATTTTATTTATTTATTCATGAGAGAGAGACAGAGACAGAGACAAAGACAGAGGGACAAACAGGCTCCACACAAGGAGCCTGATATGTTCCCACAAACTTCTAATTCACCTTTTCAGCATAGCAGAAACCAGAAAGGTAAAAACTATGTTTATCAGATTCCCTTGCAGCTATAATTCTGTATGCTAATTAAATTACACCAATTAGATATATCCTCAAAATATTTGATTTCCTGATGCTTTTGGCTGACTTTTTTTTTTTTTTTTTTTTTTTTTTTTCTGCTGGCAAGTCAAGATTGTAGAAATGTAAGTTGCTCCAATTAACTTCCCAGTGTTATACAGGAATCACCTTTCAGCTCCACGGGTATTAGAAAAACAAAGGAAACAGCTTCCTGGCCTTGGTTTACTGGTTACTTGATCTTGTTACAGTGATGTGTCTTCACCTTTAGAAGTATCAAGGAGGCCAATATATTTTCTCCTTCTTGATTGTGGTAGAGTTAGTTGCTACCTATGTAGTGATCTGGTACTCATGCCTGGAGGACCATCTCCAGCCTGCTTCTCCAACCTGCTCCTCCAACCTATCTACAAACTTTGAAAGCACCTAATTTATTGTATTAAAGTCCTTTCTCTTTAAAATATGTGGCCCTTATATTGGAATGTTTGTTATACTATGTATCTCCATAAATGGAGGTTTCTTTAATAAGCTAATAGAACAATTAGTATATTACCTATTTTTGAATGATCTCTATTACATTTGTGTATTTTATATTCTATCACCATAGTCTTTTGTGAACAAGATTATAAAGAAAGGTTACCTAAGAGATAATCTTTTGCCCAGGTCTTTTGTGTCTGAAAATATAAATCAACAGAGGAGGGATGCCTGGGTGGCTCAGCAGTTGAGAGTCTGCCTTCAGTTTGGGGCATGATCTTAGAGTCCCAGGATCCAGTCCCATATTGGACTCCCTGCATGGAACTTGCTTCTCCCTCCATCTGTTTCTCTGCCTCTCTCTCTGTGTGTCTCATGAATAAATAAATAAAAATCTTAAAAAAATAAATCAACAAAAGAGCTATACTATACCATACTTGGATTAGAAGGAGGGAGGAAAGAGTATGGAGGGTAGAGATATCTTTGCAACTAATATTATTTGTCCCCACCACGACCTATTTCTCCTCAGTGTCATTAATATTTCTAGTCACTCCTCCAGTTGTTTTTGTGTTATTTTTCTTTGTTTTTTTTTCTTTCCCCCACCACATCATCAGTCATCTTTCTAGGTGATTTTAATATCCATATGGACATTCTACCCAAGAGCCTTTCAAAATCCTCATTTCCAATAGATTTGTCTTCCACTTCCACTTCACCTCAGTCCTTCATTTCCATGATTATATGCAAAACTGTGTCATTATCTACAACTTCAACTTCATAATCTTACTCTCTGAGGATTATTTATCTTTTTAGGAAACTCTCACTGGTCCATCATGTCTATAATATTCTTCTATTTATTTCAAAACAACCATTATGATAATTTTTTTGCACACTTAAATGTCTTTGTTTGCATCTTGCTTCACTGTTCTTTTCTGGAAAGATCTTAGGCCTGGTTAAATTCAAATTTCAATACACTTCAAGAATGGACCTACATGGCTAAATGTGGCTAGAGACACACCTTAAATTGTGCTAACTGCCCCATACTTGAAGTTTACAACCAATGGACAGAGAGGGCCTGTAGCACTATCAGGCAATTATATATTTTCCTGGTTCATTTACTTTCTTATCCTCTTTAATAACTCCTTCCTATTTTAGTCCTCCCTCTTCATATTTTCAATACCTTCTTCTCTTTCTCACTCTTATATAATTTTATTTTTTCACTGAGGAAACAGCAACAAAAAGGAGTAGTGATACTACCAACAAGGTCTGAATAGTGAGAGAGTCTATTCTTGTTGTAGACAGTTGCTTAAAATAGAAGTTAGTAACAATGGTCCATGGGTCAAATCTAGCCAGCCATGTGCTTTTTATTTTTATGTTTTTATTTAAATTCCAGTTAGTTAACAAACAGTGTAAAATTAGTTTGAGGTGTACAGTATATAATGATTCAACACTTCTATTCCAACAACACCTGGTGTTCATCACAACAAATATATTTGCATCACCTATTTCACCCAATCCCCCACCTACCCCCTCTCCAGTAACCATCAGGTTGTTCCCTATGTGGAAGTCTCTTTTTTGGTTTACTCTTTCTTTCTCACTTTCCATTTGCTTGGGTTTTTTGTTTTGTTTTGTTTTTTAAATTCCACATATGCGTGAAATCATATGGCATTTGTCTTTCTCTGACTGACTCATTTCACTTAGCATAATATATTCTAGATCCACCCATTTTATGGCAATTGACAAGATTTCATTCTTTTTCATGGCTGAGTAATATTTATACACACAGTGTGTAATATATATGCCACACACACCACTTCTTTATCCATTCATCAGTCAACAGAAATGGGCTATTTCCATAATTTGGCTATTATAGATAATGCTGCCATAAATACTGAGGTGCATGTGTCCTTTTGAATTGACATTTTTGTATTCTTTGGGTAAATAGCTAGTTGTACAATTGCTGAATTGTAGTGTAGTTCTCTTTTTAACTTTTTGAGGAAACTTCATACTGTTTTCTAGAGTGGCTGCACCAGTTTGCATTCCCACCAAAAGCGCATGAATGTTCCTTTTTCTCCATATCCTCACAGACACTTGTTTCCTGGGTGGTTGACTTTAGCCATTCTGACTGGTGTGAGGTGATATTTCTGTGTAGTTTTAATTTGTATTTCCCTGATAATCAGTGATGTTGTGCATCTTTTCTCGTGTAGCCAAGTGTATATTTCTTTGGAAAAATGTCTATTCATTTCTTCTGCTGGCAGAGCTAGAACAAACAATCCTAAAATTTGTATGGAACCACAAAAGAGTCTGAATAGCCAAAGCAACCTTGAAAATAAAAAAAAGCTTGAGGCATCAGAATTCCAGACTTCAAGTTATATTACAAACTATAGTGATCAAAATAGTGTGGTGGGGGCACAAATATATATCAATGGAACAGAATAGAAAATCCAGAAATGAACTCACAACTGTATAATTAATTAATCTTTGAAAAAGCAGGAAAGAATATCCAATGGGCAAAAGACAGTCTATTCAACAAATGGTGTTGGGAAAACTAGAGAGGAATATGCAAAAAATGAAAGTAGACCACTTTCTTACACCATCCTACACTTACATCTTACATTTTATTACATCATCTTACAAAAAAATTCAAAATGGATGATAAACCTAAATATGAGACCTGAAACCATAAAAATTCCAGCGGAAAATACAAGCAGTAACCTCTTTGACATCACAGTAACTTCTTTCAAAATATATCTCCTTGGGACACCTGTGTGGCTCAGCAGTTGAGTGTCTGCCTTTGGCGCAGGGAGTGATCTGGGAGTCCTGGGATCGAGTCCCACATGGGGGTCCCTGCATGGAGCCTTCTTCTCTCTCTGCCCATGTCTCTGCCTCTCTCTCTCTCTGTCTCTCATGAATAAATAAAATCTTTAAAAACAAGACAAAAAAAAAAAACAGAAAACAAAATATTTTCTCCTGCCATTAGATTTTGCAAATAAAGTTTTATTAAGGCATAGTCATATTCATTCATTAATGTGTTGTCTATGGCTTATGAAGCCTAAAATACTTACTATCTGGCTCTTTACAAAGAAGGTTGCAACCTCTGATTCAAAACTTAAAACAAAGATAATTTTTTTTTTCTAAGAAATTTGTTTTTCACTGACATTGTTTAGAACTGCCAACACTTGCTGGTGGTGGTGGGGATGTTTAGTTGGATTTATTGTTATTTTTGAGGGTTTCTTTTTTTTTTTTTCAACTGATGTCCATGCCTCCATCACTCCCACTACTCTGCACTTGCTACAGCATTGCCAGAGACTAACTTCCCTATCTGCCTACCATCAAATTAATCAACTCACTTGTGTCTGGCATAGTTATGCTCTTTTCCTTCCTTTTGGATGAATTGCCCTTGCTTCAATCTGAAACCAATCATTCAACCTGCATATGGGATTACATTCCCTGTCATTTACTAAGAACACCACTCCAGAGAGGTGAACCTTCTGTCCTGCATCATGGATTTTTCCTGATGGATTACACATGGAGTATAAGACAAAGAGGAGTCAATGATCATTTCTAGAAATTTCTGAGCAATAGGTGGAGTGAAGCAAGTTTTGAATGGAAAAATAATAGTTCAGGTTAGATCATGATAATGAGACAGATTAAATACCATTAATTATATAACATTAAAGTAGAGATGCTCAGTAGAGAGTGGATTTATGAACCTGGAGTTTAGGGATAAAGAGTAGAACTGGGGATAGATATTTGGGGTAACAACCAATACATAATATTTAATAGTACTAGATATACAGTACAGAAAAGGGGAAGATCATTTAGTCTGTTGGCCAGCTGTATATCTTCTTTCGGAAAGAAGAGGTTTTGGTAAAGAAAAGCTTAAAAAAAGTACCAGTTAGGTTGCAAGAAAGGCAGGGTAGTTTCTAGAAATAAAATGCAATTTAGCAATTTCAATGTAAAATTTAAAAAAAGTTTTTCAAGAAGGAATGATCACTGTGTCAAATGCTGCTTGAGAGGTAAAGTAAGATAGGGGCTGATGGATTACAGTTGGATGTGATTACATGATAATTAGTGATGACTTTTAAGGAAAAAAAAAAGGAAGCCACTTCAATGAAGTACTGAGAAAGTCTAAATGGTATAGGAGAAGGGGATGTGTAGACATTAAATATAGGTACAAAAATTTATGAGGAGTTCTGCTGTAAAGGGGAACTAGAAAATAGTGCAATACATTCGTTTTTAAGTCTAAAAAAGGCAACTGATCCTAGAGGGGAGAGAAAGAGTCAAAGATATCTTCAGGACCACTTAGAGATACCTAGACTTCAGAGGAAATAAGATGCTTAACCTGAGCTCAAAAGGATTGGGCCTCATCAAAGCTCCTTCTGTTAAAGAATGACTTATTTTATTTTATTTTTTTAAGATTTTATTTATTTATTCATGAGAGACACAGAGAGAGATGCAGAGACACAGGCAGAGGGAGAAGCAGGCTCCATGCAGGGAGCCTGGGGTGGGACTCGATCCCAGGTCTCCAGGATCACGTCCCCGGCCCAAGGCAGCACTACACTGCTGGGCTACTGGGACTGCCCAAGAATGACTTTAAAACAATAATTTTGCTGCAAGTGCCCTGGTTGGCTTATATAACAAATACATTCATGGCGACCAAAACCTGTGCCCTCCAAAAATTGTTCTATACTAAGAAAGCTTTCTAGTACCTTCACACAACCCTGAGAAGGATAGGACCACTCAGAGGAGAGATGCCTGATAGTGACCAATAAAATTTCCCAGGCACTCAGCAGGTGGAAATTTGAGTTTTTGACAAGTAATGTAACATTTCCTGCACACAAGTTTGTGGTGTAAAACTTATACTGGGCAAATAAAAGTTAGTTGTTTTGCATACTTAATAAATGCTGGTATACGTTTTAAATATATCTATTTGAATGAGTGCCATTACATTAGCATGTCCAAGACACTCATATATTTTTTTTGTGGTGTACAGAGACTAAAGCTCCATTAGAGAAAACTAAAAACCAAAAAACCACTTAAGTAGTTGCTATGGAAATGTAAGAAAAATAGCAAAAAAAAAAAAAAATGTGAAACCTTACAAAAGAAGAACAATAGTTACCAATTAGTATGAAAGAAAGTGATGGTCCATAAGTTTCTCAAAATTTAATCTTTGAATTGAAGAATAAACAAAATAAATATCAAGATGAGAGTTAGTTGACATTATAACATGACTCATTTAACTATCAAATGAATCACTCTGTTCAGTTCAAAAATACCAAAAAGAGTCATATAGATCTAATTTCTAATTTATCTGGAGGGGTAATTTTTTTAAAGATTTTATTTATCTTTTTGAGAGAGAGAGTGAGGAGACATAAAGAATCTGAAGCTGACTCTGCACTGAGCTCAGAGCCCATTGCAGGGCTCCATCCCACAACCCCAAGATCATGACCTGAGCCGAAACCAAGAGTCAGACATTAACCCACTGAGCCACCCAGGCACCCCTGGAGGAATAACTTTTTTAATACAAAATTGCAACTCTCCTGCCTATACTAGTAATTGTATTATAATATAACATTAGGATGTGATTGTTTAATCTGCATCAGGAGCCAGAGAATAGTTACATCATTATTAACATGAATAATGGTAAGTAGAATAAAGAAGTCATCATCACAATATTTTCTTTTCGAGTTTCTGTAATTTGTATGCACACATATTTCTTTAAATTTTTTTTCTAAGTCAGTTGCTTGTTGCTTAAAATTTTAATAAATTTTTCTTCTACCCGCTAAACTTTTTGTTTTAGCATCACAGCCTCCCAACTTATCAGTGAAATCTATAGGAAAATGAATAAATCCACAAGTGAGTTTTGCACACCTCTTTTAATGTTCTTTGACATAATGCAACTAAAAGTGCTCTTCAAGAATAGCCACCTTGTTGATTATGCACATATCAATTAATAATACATAATAACAGTAAGAGAAATGACAATACTAATGTATTTATTTTTCCCAAGAATTATGCTATGAATTTTATATGTATTAGCTCATTTTATTTTTATGGCAATCTTGTAAAATAAATCCTTTATTTACCCAGTTTTAAAGCTGAAAAAGTTGAGGTTTAGATTGATCTCTCCCAAGATCCCACAGCTTGTAGAGGTGAATCAAGAATTAGAAGATGAGCTGCCTATTAGTCCACACTCTTAAGAACTACCACTGTCCTTGGCTGCACTGCCTCTTAATAAGTGTTTTATATATTGCCACTCAAATTTTTGTTCTTCTGTAGTAACTTTTTATAAATAAATAGGAATTGAGCAACAAAACATGTTCAATCTTCTTTGGTAATAGTAAGTATTGCAAATAAATAAAACAAATTAGCTTCATAGGAGAATAAAAAAAGAACTCTGTCCCTTTAGGGGGAAAATATTTCCAATTGTTTACCATTTTAAGGAAAATAATTAAATATTCAATAGACTGAGTGCTATTACGTGAAAGATTGAATATTCCGTTACAATCTAAATTCTATGAGTGGCCAACGGCACTATGAACAGTTCAAAGAATAAAATTTCTAGCCTAAGGAATCTTAATGTGCTTTTTGTAATTCAGGAGAAACAGATATCAGCAGTGATATTTTCACCAAATATAACATCATTAGGTCATAATGATGGAGAATGAAGAGCAAAATAACAGGCTTCTGGATTTTTCTCTTGGGAAAATCCTATTCTTCTAGATTGACTCATATTTTAGAATACACACACATACACACAAGGGGAAAAGAAAGAAAGAAAGAAAAAAGAAAAAAAATTACAAATAAAAAGGCTTTGGTGTTTGTAGTTTGTAATTCAGATAATATTTAAATTTATTATCTATTAAGTATACACAACTATTTTGCAAGTGTGTTTATAACTTTCAACTGAAAAGATGAATAAAAATCAAATACAGAGATAAGTTCATTTTCACTGATATTAAACTAATTTAATTATTTATACTTGAATATATAAATAAGCAGAGTCTAAAATTTTCTGTTATTAGGTCCAAGAACAGATTCTTAGACTATTTTTGCATTTTTATCTGACAAAATTTTGAATGTTAATTCTGGATATTACAATTCCATTCTTCTTTTTCTTTAAAAAATAAAATTAAAACCCAGGGTATTGAGATTGCCCAGAAATTTATTCATTCAATGAGTATTTATTGACTATTTATAATGGATCAGACACTGTGGTATGTTAAGAAGACAAGTTCCCAACCTTCTCTGAACATAATTTCTAATGTATGACATGACACCTGAATTAATGGCAAACTAGGGCAACTTCCCAATTTTTACTAAAAAAAAAAAAAAAAGAAAAAAGAAAAAGAAAAAAACTCTTACTTAAATAATTCCTAGTTGCTTGAAAAAAACCTTTTGATTATAAGGATAGTCTTTGAGAAAATCATAAATTAACTGAACAGTGTAAAATATTTTATTAGTGAAGTATACTGGGCTTGATATTGAAACCAAAATGCATTCTGGATGGGCTTCTGAGCAATCATGATATTTATCATGCCTTTATTACCAAAAGTTTTAAAATGTTTTATTATATTTTAAACAAAAATTTCCTTTTCCCTTTCTAATTTGCAGGTAAGAAAAGCAGAAATATTCTTCAATAAAGAGCAACCAGAACAGAATTAAATATATGTTGGAAGTTATGAAGTAAAGGGAGTATCAATTTCCATTCTCAATCTTTGTAGGATGAATAAATACTAGTTATATTACCATGCCATCTAAACTAAATAGCTATAAAAATATAATGATGGTTACATAAGAGGGGTATAAAATACACAACTTCTCATATGTTGATGTTTCAGGAATTTATTGCAAATAAAAAGAGGGAGAGAGAAAACAATTGGCTTCAACCCAGGCTCTGCAATGGAGGCCTTCACCTATCATATCTCACTCTTTTCCCTTAAATACTAAGGGTCTAGATTTTTGGAAGAGGTAGTCAAAGTAACAATAGCAAGAAATAATAAAGCACTTTAAAAATTAGAATTAGTTCTTGGGACAAAAGGAACATATTGGTACTAATTTTATTCAACACATTAGTATTATTTATCACCAATACATATAATGCAGAGTGATATGACTGCATTGCTGCAATTGAGGTGGGAGTTTGTGAATATTGGGTGGATTTATATATGCAGTTTAATGTTCTCTTTGATTTGAACATAAGGATGGATGGATCTATTTGTAGCTGTATTAAAAACTAGACCCGGGACACCTGGGTGGCTCAGTGGTTGAGTGCCTGCCTTTGGCCCAGGGCATGATCCTGGAGACCTGCGATCAAATCCCATCTCGGGCTCCCTGCATGGAGCCTGCTTCTCTCTCTGCCTATGTCTCTGTCTCTCTCTCTCTCTGTGTCTCTCATGAATAAATAAAATCTTTAAACACACACACACACACACACACACACACAAACTAGACCTAACAGGAGTTTTCTTCCTACCAGAGAAGACTAACATCTTCCTCTGATTGTCACAGACAAGAAGTAACTCAGGACGCCACATGGAGAAGGAGCACTAAGAGCAGAGGGTCAGGCTGTAAGCCAATGTGCATCAGAAACAGGAAGGAATGAAAATACCCAATATTCGGGATGTTTGGGTGGCTCAGTGGTTGAGCATCTGCCCTTGGCTGAGGTGGTGATCCTGGAGTCCTGGGATTGAGTCCTTCATGGAGCTCTGGGTGGGGAGCCTGCTTATCCCTCTGCCTATGTCTCTGCTTGTCTCTTGTGAATAAATAAATTTATATATAAAATAAAGAAGCAGGAAGGAATGAAAATACCCAGTAGTAATTATTCATAAGCAATTTGCAAGTATAGTGAATGAAACAAACCTCTTGACAATACAATTTGTGAAGAAGATACTAAGCAGCAAATGAGCATATACACAGAAGAAGTCTCTGTTTCAAAAACAATGCACAACCCAAGAGACCACTATAGCACAAGAACAGCCTCATGTGATGTTATAAAAAAGAAGTAGTAGTTGTTGAAGAAGTTGGTCATGAATCATGATAAAAAGAAAGATAATTATGTTATTAAAACCTAAGTTTTCAACTGTTTTTTTTTTATTATTATTTATTTATGATAGTCACAGAGAGAGAGAGAGAGGGTCAGAGACATAGGCAGAGGGAGAAGCAGGCTCCATGTAGTGGAGCCCGATGTGGAATTTGATCCCGGGTCTCCAGGATTGTGCCCTGGGCCAAAGGCAGGCACTAAACCGCTGCACCACCCAGGGATCCCATCAACTGTTTTTGATTCTACAATTTTATTAAATATGATGTCTGGGCAAGATATTATTCTTGGTGCTGGGAACACAGCAATGAATCAAAAAGACTTTAATTCCTGCCTTTATGCATGCATATGGTCAGAGAAAGTTAATATAAAAATAAATTAATGAATCATATAATTTGTCAATGAGGATAAAATTCTGTGAAGTAAAATAATGTAGAAAATAAGAGCATGGTGCTTTATGATAATTTTAAAAATGAGAGTATATGATATATAAGTATATATGTAAGTTGAGAGAAGAGTAAGCACAAATCCTTAAGCCACTGAGGTGTGGCATGTTCAGAGAATAACAAAAAGGCCGGGGTGGCTGGACCAGATTGATCCAGGTATAGAGTAGTAGGAGATAAGGGCCAATGGCTAGATTCAGATCATATTATGCAACACAATTCAAATTCTTCTACTGTAAAAACAAGTCACAAAAACAGATTCCATTTTGATAGAAGGCCAATACAAGTAGTATTGTATTTGTAAAAAGAAAAAATTATTCTGATGTTCACTAAAAATGTTCTATCTTTCCGAAAGTATACATGGATTTATGCCCATAACATGTCCTCCCATTCTTTTTTAAAAAATCTAGGACTTTTGATAAAAAATTACTGACAATCTGTATATAGGGTGTTAAGATATTCACAACTAATTCCAATTTTTTGTTTGCAAATATCCTTACAGCTTTTATTTTTAAATTGTAAATTATCTATCCAAAATATTACATTCTCCCAAACTAACTAGTTTCTTTCTTTCTTTTTTTTTTCAGTCAAAAGGGAATTCTATTTCAAGTCATGAGACTTATCTATGGGCAGTAATGAGGTAGGTCTATATTTTCCTAGATGACAATTTTATACCTTCTCTCACTTGCCTTACAAAGTCACAAGTTGGTAGCCTTATTTCTTACTTCTTTGAGTAATCCAAATTCATCATAAAGTCATTTTCAGGGTCCTTCATCATCTCTTTTTCCAGCTCCTATCTAAAGACACTTTCCACTTGAGCAGTAGGTCCTCTATGTTCTCTATAAATTAAGAACATCCCTGCAGCTATTCTCTTTCTCTCTCCTCCATCAGAATATTTTCACTCTCTATGTTCATATTCATCATGGTTCAGAAATGATTTTCTCTAATCTTTAAAATTATACTTCTCTTGATTTTGTTTCTCTCACCAGCCACTTCTCCATTTCTCAACCTGATTTTACAGCAAATCTGAAATGAATGGCCAACAATTCTTATGTCCAACTCCTCACTTTCCATTCTCTCTTAAGACTTTTCTAAATAGCCTCGCCCCCAAACTCCCTAGAAATCATTGTTGTTATAAACTCCAGTGTATTTCATTTAATAAAATTCAATGATATGTTCTAGGTCCTTTTCATGTTGTCCTACCATGCCTTTTTTGTTTTTTGTCCTACTCACCCCCCTGCCCCCGCTGCCTTGTCTCTCTTTGTAAGTCTCCTTCTGACCTTAATGTCAGAATGCCCAGCCTCAGTTCCCTTGACAATTTTATTTTTTTTTCCCTTGACAATTTTATTAATCTTATGCTTTACATGCCATCCATATGCAGAATAGCCCCCAGATATCTATCTTTATCTCAAATGTCTCTCCTAACATCCACTAATACATCCAATTGATTACTCAATAGCTTGGCAATGAAAAGTTAAAGTATGACTCATAGAAAAACTGGATGTGTCTCAAGGATCACAGGTAGAAAAAAGGGTTGGGGAAACAATATCATCATATTGCAAAATCACATTGCTACCACAATTTGTTGGAACCTTAATTAGAGGTCTTAAATATGCATTCTAAAGTTTAAAGGCTAACAACAGAAAGTGTGAAGAGTAAAAATACTATGAGGAGACAGAGTAAAGGGGACAATGTAAGTTAATGAGATTCTAAGTTTTTTTCAGAGCCAATATGTATTGTTTAATATATATATTATGGAGATAATATATAATAGTAATATAAAATAGACAATGTATATTTTCTAAGAAATGTATATATTCATATAGTAGATATATAAAGAGAGAGAGAGAGAGAGAGAGAAACAGAGGTATATATTTTCTAGAGTTGAGGTAAACCCCCTAAAAGGACTGAAAAGGAAAATGGTTTAAAGATTTTCCACATAGGGTAATAACGAGAGATTATTTCTTTTTAGATTAAGCTCTTCAGTATTTATTCCTTGATAAAAATAAGTTTGAAAATATTTAATTGTATACAATAATTTAAAAAAACCCTAAAAATATCAATACTCATTTGGAAAATGGAAAATGGATTGGCTAGGACAGATAAGAATAATGTAAGTAGACGAATTCCATTGTTGCATTGCTGGTATCAAAAGATAATGCCTAACTTTGATAAATAAATAATAAGGGAAAATAAAGCTGCAGGAGTAGGGTTATGGTGATAAAGGCTATGAAAAATAAAAATGATAAATGATAAAATCCCTTACTTTTGGGAAAAGGATTGAAGATGAATGGGGGACACACAGACATTGAGTTTAATTGTTATTTTAAATGTTATTTTTATGGTACATGCTTTAGAGTTAAAATCATTAATTTCTATAAAGAAAGACTAAGTAAAATTTAAATAAGACATTTGCATAGGAGAGATTTATTTCCTCTTCAATTCCCGGGAAGGATGAACATAATTATATGCTGCTAGGCCACTATTGATATTTGGGAAAGCCTGTTAAATTAAATTGAATGGCATTGGGAAGGAAAGACCTCACTGGAAACATGTGGAAAAAGTGGTGAGCAGAAAGAGCTCAAGAGTCTCCATACACCAGGAATTCTTCCTGAATGTTTAACATGTTTTAAATGCTTTTATAAATGACCTATTAGTAGAAAGGATATCAAAAGAGATCCATACAGGTTGTGAGGGGAGCTGCTACATGGCAGTTAGGAGTTGTTACAGGAAACACCTGTAGGAGCGCTACACCTTGTCAACTTTATGTAGTGCCAGCAAAGGGTTTCTTCACCAGATATAGGGAGTTTTAAGGACACTGAGCCTCAGAGTTCCAAAGCCTACCCGTTTTCTTTGCGCTTATGCTCATCTTGTTTTTAAATGCCTGAATTGCTTATGCTTTTTGGTCTTTATGAAGAAAAGAAGTGAATATAAATGGCCAAAATTTATCTTGAAATGTTGAAGGAGTTTGGGGAGGAAGAATGGGCCTGTCTGGCTCACAAATGGCTGCATAGGAGAAAAGTTTGATGAATAATGCATGCTACACATGCAGGAAGGACAGCACACTTGATAGAAAGCTGCTAGAAAGTAGGCCAGGGCGACGGAAAGTACACATTCTGGTATTTAACAGATTATATGAGCACTGAGGAGTCTTTGTTCACATGGGATAGACACAGCCCAAAGTAGCTGAGGGACCTGATGTGAAAAGAAGAAAATATTAAACAGAGCTATAAGTCAAGACATAACCAACTCTAGTCTCCCTCTCTCATAGTGAAAGCTATTATATTAGTGGAGATAAAAGTTACTTTAGATCTCCTTCCAAAATATAGGCATACCTCGGAGATATTGTGGGCTTGGTTCAACATCACCGCAGCAAAGCAAATATCACAATAAAGCAAGTCAAAGGAAGTTTTTCACTTCCCAGTAATATAGAAGTTATGTTTACACTTTACTGTAGTTTATAAGTGTGCAATAGCAATGGCATTATATCAGAAAAACAAATGTACACACCTTAATTAGAATTTTTATTACTATAAAGTGCTAATCATTGTCCAAATTTTTAGTGAGTTGTAATCTTTTTGCTGGTGGAAGGTCTGGCTCTGATTTTGATTTTAGGGGCTACTGACTGATCCAAGATGTTAACTGCTGAAGGCTGGGCTTGTTGTGGCAATTTTTAAAAATAAGACAACAATGAAGGTGGTGAGCCACCTGGGTGGCTCAATTAAGTGTCTGTCTTATGGCTCAAGTCATGCCCCACATCATGCTCCCTGCTCAGCAAGGAGTCTACTTCTCCCTCTACCTGCACACCCCCCGCCCCTTTAGTTGTGCTTTCTCTCTCTCCCAAATCTTTAAAAAAAAGACAACAATGAAGTTTGCCACATTACTGACTCTTCCATTCACAAAAGATTTCTCTGTAGCATGCAATGCAGTTACAGCATTTTATCCATAGACCTTCTTTCAAAATTTGACTCAATCCTCTCAAAGTCTACAGCTGCTTTATCAACTGTGTTTATGTAATATACATACTGCCTTTGTTGCCATTTCAATAATCTTCACAGCATCTTCAGCAGATTCCACCTCAAGCAACTACATTGCTCATCCATAAGAAGCAAGTCTTCAACCATTAAATTTTGTCATGAAATTGCAGCAATTCAATCATATCTTCAGGCTCTGCTTCTAACTAAGGTTCTCTTGTTCATTCCACCACATCTCTAGTTACTTCCACCACAGAAGTCTTCAAACCCTCAATGCCATCCATGAGGCTTGGACTTTACTTCTTCCAAACTCCTGTTAAAATGCTGATATTTTGACCTCTTCCCATAAATCACAAATGTTCTTAATAGCATCTGGGATGGTAAATCCTTTCCAGAGGTTTTGAATTTATTGATTAGAGGCATAACTACCTATGGCAGCTATGGCCCTACAAAATATACTTCCTAAATACTAAACTTGAAAGACAAAATTACTCCTTGATCCAGGGGCTACAGAATGGATGCTGTGCTAGCAGGCATGAAAACAATGTTAATCTCATTGTGCTTCTCCATCAGAGCTCTTGGGTGACCAGGTGCACTGTCAATAAGCAGTAATATTTTGAAAATAATCTTTTTATTTTTTTTTTCCTGAGCAGTAGATCTTAACAGTGGGCTTAAAATATTCAGTAAATCATGTTGTAAACAGATGTGCTGTCATCCAGGCTTTGTTGTTCCATTTACAGAGCACAGGCAAATAATTCTGAAGGGCCCTAGGATTTTTGGACCAGTAAATGAACATTGGCTTCAACTTAAAACCACCAGCTGCCTTAATTCCTAACGAGAAAGTCAGCCTGTCTTTTTAAGCTCTAAAGCCAGGCATTGACTTCTCTCTAGCTACTAAAGTCCTAGATGGCATCTTCTTCCCATAAGGCTGTTTTGTCTACATTGAAAAATCTGTTGCTTAGCCACCTCCATTAATTATCTTAGCTAGATCTTCTGTATAAGTTGTTGCAGCTTCTGTATCAGCACTTGCTGCTGTACCTTGCACTATTATATTATGGAGATGACTTCTTCCTTAAACTTCATGAACCAACCTTTGTTAGTTTCAACCTTTTTTCTAAAACTTCTTCACCTTTCCTAGCCTTCATAGACTCAAAGCGAGTTAAAGCCTTGTTCTCCATTTGGTTTTGGTTTAAGATAATGTTATGAACTGTCTGACCTTTGATTCAGACTACTAAACCTTTCTCCATATTAGCAATCAGGCTCTTTCACTTTCTTATCATTTGTGTGTTCCCTGGAGTAGCACTTTGTTTTTTACTTATTTTAAAGATATTTATTTATTTATTTATTTATTTATTTATTTATTTATTTATTTATTCATTTATTTGAGAGAGAGAGACAGAGAGAGTACAAGCAGAGGGGAGGACAGAGGAAGAGGGAGAGGGACAAGTAGACTTCTGCTGAGAAGGGAGCCCAACACTGGGCTCAATCCCAGGATCCTGTGATCATGACCTGAGCCAAAGTCAGATTCATCATCCACTGAGTCCCCCAGGAACCCATGAAGCAGCACTTAAAATTTCTTTCAGGAAATTTCTCTTTGCATTCACAATTTGGCTAGCGATTTGATACAAGAGGCCTACCTTTCAGCCTGTCTTGGTTTTTGACATACCTTCCTCACTAAGCTTAATCATTTTTAGTATTTTATTTAAAGTGAGAGAAGTATGACTCTTCCTTTCCCTTGAACACTGAGAGACCATTGTAGGGTTATTAATTGACCTAATTTCAATATTTTTGTGTCTTAGGGAGTAAGAAGGACAGAGGAGAGGGAGAGAGACAGGGAAATAGCTGGTTGGTGGAGGGGTCAAAGCACATATATCAGTTAAGTTCATCAGCCTTATGTGGGCACAGTTTGTGGCACCCCAAAACTATTGTAATTGTAAGATCAAAGATCACTGATCATAGATGACCATACCAAATATAAGAAAAATGGAAAAGTTTGAAATATTGTGAGAATTACCAAAATGTAACATAGAGACACAAAGTAAGCAGAAGCTGTTGGAAAAATGGCACTCACAGATTTGTTCCATGTGGGTTGCCATAATCCTTCAATTCATGAAAACAAACAAACATGCCGTATCTATAAATCACACAAAGCAAAGCAAAATAAAACAAGGTGTGTCTGTACACAAATCTATGATTTTATCCAAAAGATGGGAACAAGTTGAAATTTTAGGGATATGAAAAATATTGAGAATAAAAGCTTTCACTTCTTTCAGAGTAGTAGTCAAGTATTAGGAGAAAATATAGCAATTGCCACAGTAGCAGAAGGGTTCTAAATGGGGAACATAAATTGTGCCATTTAGACAAGAAGGATTAATACAGGAAATTAAAAGTTTATAAAACCAGAGAAGAGCTGGAATAGTAACAATCAGGTCAGGGAAGTAGCTTCTAGCATTCAGGAAATCAGAAAGTATGAGAATCACAAGAAATTGCTGTTGATAATCTTAGCTGCATGTAACTTCAGAATAGGCAATTTGTAGGGAAGAGGCCCTGGAACCTCTGGCAAAGCCACATATCTACTATTTGATGAAGCCCCTGAGCCCATCTGTTCTGTTAAGGAACAGCAGCTTCTTTTTTTCTATTGCCTTAAACATTTCACATGGGTGCCTCCCATCAGAGACAATACTGAATGAGGGAGTCTGCTTTTGTCCTGATGAAGACATGTTTACTCTCCCCTGCAAAGGAGAGATGTACATTTTCAGCAATTATTGTTAGTTCCCCTTCTCACAGTGTCTCTTGATAATACTACAACTTAAGGACTACATGTATTACAAGACTAATCACCACTGACATGCCTTAAATAGTAGAGGAAAAGAAAATAAGAGAGATAGTACTGGTAGATATTCCATTCTTTTATTCTACACCCAGTTACAAAACTATTTTGGGGGATCTATCATTTCTTTCTCAATCATTCATTTCATATTTTTCCACTACTTCAGCTTTCCATGGTGAAATGACCCAAACCTTCATTCCTGATGTGTCTGAGCAATTTATGAACCAGTTGATACTAAAATGCTGTACATCTCCATGAATTGATTTCTGTACATGAAAAGTATTCATTGGAACCTTGCAAATCTACTGGCTTTTCATATACATTCCTTCTTAATCCCAAAGTATACCAGCAACTGTATATCCTGTTGATAATCAGAATCAGTCACCCAAGCCAATATAATAAATCCCTTATGTGCCTGTTGATGGAGTGGCTTGAGAAGTTCAATGTGGCCAGAGGAGAATCTCAGACAAAAAAGGAAATGGAATTGTTGTTTCTGCTAATGGAAACTCTGCTCTCGTAGGAAGTAAGATCTCTATACTACTAGAGCCCAAAGTTGTGGAGATTAAAAAAAAATTGTAATTTATTAGGCATAATAGTGAGGGGTGCCTCTTCTACTATCAATACTTGTTTCTAGGACTATGTTCTGGCTACGTTAAAGGAGGGGTGTAGCATATTGCTCACTTGTTCTAAGTATATACTGAATGTTAATTTTAGAACACGCTGTTGAACTTGCAAGAGCTGGCTCCCAGCAGTATCTGGACCAGCTACAGAGCCTTCTCTTTCTCTGGTACCCAAATAAAACTAAGAACAACTTAAAACATCTTCAGGTGTTCCCACTAGGAGATTTTATTTTATTTCTTTGTTTCAAGTTTTTATTTAAATTCTAGTTAGTAAACACAGTGTAAATACTGGTTTCAGGAGTAGAATTTAGCGATTCATCACTTATGTATAACACCCAGTGCACATCACAACAAGTGCCCTCCTTAACACCCATCACCCATCTAGACCATCCCCCTGCCTAACCCCCCTCTCTCAACCCCCAGTTTGTTCTCTATGGTTAGGAGTCTTTTATGGCTTGTCTCCCTCTCTGTTTTTATATTATTTTATTTTCCTTGCCTATGTTCATCTGTTTGATTTCTTAAATTCCACATATGAGTGAAATCCTATGGTATTTGTATTCTCTGACAGACTTCTTTAACTTCGCGTAATATACTTTAGCTCCTGATAGGAGTATTTTAAAGATTAGATTGTTAACCAAAGGAATAAATTTGGAATACCCAAATTTCACTTGTGATGCTGTGGGGACAGCATTTCTCTCTTAAGTGGCTTGATATGGGGGCCTTTTAACTAAATTTGTTTTAATTCTACATGGAAGAACAGTCTTCAAAATCAGAAATCTAAGAAAATTCCCCCAAATATAATTGATTGTACCATCTGCTTTTCTTGGGACGCAATCAGTTAATAACATCATTTCCTTGGCATCATGTTCTGAATTGTACAAATACTACGCTGGAATGTAAAGAACAGGTTTTTTGTTTTTTGTTTTTGTTTTTGTTTTTAATTGTGAAAAGATGCCTTGAAACTGCTTACTCTATTTTTTTATTTTACATTTTGGAATAACCTTATATTTTGACACCTACCCCCATTTATTTATTTCAACTTTAAAAATGAAGCAAGATTTTGGGATGCCTGAGTGGCTCAGTGGTTGAGCATCTGCCTTTGGCTCGGGTCACGATCCTGTGGTCCCAGGATTGAGTTCCACTTTGGGGTCCCTGCATGGAACCTGCTTCTCCCTCTGTCTCTGTCTCTGCCTCTCTCTCTCTGTCTCTCATAAATAAATAAATATTTTTTTTAAAAATAAAAATGTAGCAATATTTTGGTACATTAACAAAATGGATAATGCATCACACTCGTCTATGGAAGGTTTTTGATTAGAGTGTCTCAATGATTTATTCATTTTTTCTCATCAAGTTTTAGAAAAGATGTTTTAGTTGAAGAGATTATTATAGGAGATGATGTTAACTTCAAATGCACATGATTCTTATGGATATGTATATACGTATGCATGTATGTATCTACCTATTTATCAATCATCTCTCCATCTATCTTATCTCATCTATCTTGTGGATTTGTTTAACTAAAGCAAGTTCGTAATAAACCCTAAATAAGCAATTAAAATAATTAATCAAAATCTCTGTTGGTTCTGATTTTCAGGAAGGAGGACAGAATCAATGAAGCAAACAGCTGTGAGATAAAGGAGGATTTGCCTCATTTATATTAAAGGGTACAAATGTCTCACATCTTTGATGACCCATCTTGGAAGAAGTTTTCTGTACTAGAGAAGGGCCAGTTATATCTTCACTGCAATTAATTATGATGTATCTTATAAAATTTTCTGGTAGGATCAGAACTCAGGTTTTCAACTGATAAAGCCCCAATGGCAAATTCATAAAATTTATATTGCCTGAGTTCATAGAACTACTTACAAATTCTATTTGTTTCCTACTACATGATTAGATCTTTGTTGGACATATTTAAAGATGAACTACTGTAAGACAGTTGCATATGGTGATAGAACATAATATTGTCATAGCATATCCAAGCTGTATTTGATTAATATATAGAATGCCTTATGCTATTCAATTTGCAAACTATAAACTGATTTTTTAAAAATCATTATTGTAAAATGTGTTGTCTTAACAATATTTCTTCAATTCACTCTGTTTCTTAGAATGAAATTTTGACTGAAAGAAATCCTAATTTTGAGCAAAATCGTGTCTTGCAATAATCTTCATTCTCAGAATAATAGCTATTATTACTTAGTGTGATATGTATCATGCACTTGCTCAAATACTTTAAATGTACTCCTTTCAATAGCACTATGAAATATTAATAACCACATAGTACAAATAAAGAAACTGAAGGAACATAAGTAACTTGTGAAGGCTACACTACAGGTAAGTATTAGAATCCAAATCCAAGTAAGGTTATCTGATTCCAGGACTAAACACTTAACTACTGAACGCACTGTTTTTCTATAAACACTTTGTTTCTCTTCACCCCAAGACACTATTCTATCAGTATATTCTATCTACTTTTTAATTTTGTTAAAAAGTTTGAGAAGATGGCAGGGCAACAAATAACAACCAATATAACATGCAGATTCTAGGTCAAATTTTTCAGATGTAAAACTTTTTATCTAGCAGATATAAATGAATGACTGTATAAATTTTCAGGCCTGTAAGAACAGCTGGGGGTCAGAAGTATGATTGCTCACTCTGCTCTGTAAAGATAGACCAAGATGATTTCAGGCAGACACTTAATTTCAGTTTATCAGGAAAATAGGAAATATGTTAGTTTTTGTTTTCTTTTTTTATCCTTAGATGACATCTAATATTAACAATGTAAAATATTTAGTCCGTAACCTCTATTCAAAGGTATTACATATAAATGTAGATCATACACTAAAACAAAGGATTTTAAATATTTGCTAACAAAAATGAAGTCCATTAAACTAATAGTGCATATTGCATTTTTTGGTGCCAAACAAGATATTATACAAATATAATAATTTTTATTATTACATTCCTTCTTGAAATTCAATGAGTTTTAAAGGCAATTCATAATTTAAGGTATTTTTATAGTCTTATTTCCTCCCAAATCTCCAGCATAAATCTCAAACTTTAAGTAGGATGAGCCAGGCCAGTGCTGCCCTTTCAGTGGGAGTGGGAATGGCTCTGTGGACCCCCAAGAGTTCTCATTTCAATGTGTTTTGGTTTGATTTAAAAGTCTTATGAGGCAATTGTTGACAGTTCCTGTTTCTGGAAAAATCTCTTCTTTTTAAAACCACAGTACAAGACAATATTCTCATTTGTGATGATGTGATTATTCAAACAAACTTCTCCCCAGAGTTATGCTCTCTGCAAATGGACTTTGCTAGTGCAGAAATACCCATAATGAAAAAAAAAAAAGTAGTGGACTGATTAAAAGGTCACCCATATCTCTTTTTAAAGAAACAGATGCAATCTCTGTTTCAATTTACTATGGGGCACCTTCAAATTACCTTGTCGATTTTTCTAATTTATTTACTAACATGGAGTTAACTCAAGATTTACTTACCCATGAGACCATGCCATAGTTTCATTCATTTATCATTAACCATGCTGCTGAATAGAAATGTCCCAATCACTCACAAAAAAAGACACTACCAATGGAATTCTTAAACAAATTGATTCTAGTATGGCTTGAAATACACTGAAACGCTATTTGATATTACAAATATGGTATAAAACACATAAGCAAGTATATGTTTCTAAATATACGTAAAATGTTTTCATATTATTGGTTAATTTAGTTTTTTTAAATCTCTTTTCTTTTACCACCTGGCTTGGAAATCCCATAACAATCTGGCTTCAAAGTAAACCTCTGAAACCTATGGCAGAGATAAAATCCAGAAATATTTTTCATGATAAATCTTACCTCTTTTTTGCTCACAGAAAAGTAAAAATCAAGACATTGATGTTTGCCAACATTCTGGCTCTTGTAATTCTGTATGCAAGCAACTTAGGAAACTGTTCAACATACTTACAAAAAGGATGTTTTTATTTTCTGTGATCACAAATTTATAGCCATGATATGTAACATATACTTTTGACTATATATGTCTATTGGTGAAACATTTTGAGCATGCCTTCATATTTATTTATTTATTATTTGTATACAGGTGTTACTGCATTAATACGTTGCGTACTGTTTGTCTATATATAGCATGTGGAAGGGATAATAAATGACTTTGGCTCTACCGTATTGTCAGTGTAACTCCACTTAACTGCTGCCAAATATCTTAATTCACAGAATGAACTATGTGGAAAATAGCATATTTCTAATTGTTTACCTTTGATATCATCTATTAAGTCTGAAAAGTTATATCAACCTCGACCTTGTGGTTCACCTTCTATCAACAATTAGAGGTAATTTAACACAGCTGCTTTGCATAAGTTACCACCAGATGGCATTCTTGGGTCTTTGATCTTGAACACTTCTATCTGAACCATGAACTACTTTATTAAACAAAGTTCTTGTTATCAAAAATCTATCTGTATCATCTGTTTAATTATGAGGAAAAGGCAGCACATATATCACTGTGCTTAAAGAGATCTGAGTTCTAGTTCTGTTCCTTTTCTCTACTTTGGACAAAATCTTTTACTGCTGAAGGTATTTGCATTATCATACATGAATAAAGAATACTGGACTAGCTGGTTCAATCTAAATACATATTATCAAACAACTGTTCTGCCCATGATACTGTGCAATATACCAGGGACTACAGAGCTAAGTTGTCGATACTTTTAACTGCTTGCAATTAGGAAAAAAAATATTCAGTAGAGTTCTTTATCTGATTTTCATTTATTGGCATATTAACTGTTGCTTTCCATGTTCTTTGCAAGTAGTAGACAAAATATAAAGGATCCAATATGGCATACCAAAAAGTTTATGTATGAGTTCTATATGTATAAGTATGCATAATTTATATATATTATGTATATAATAAATTATATATAACACAATATGGCATACCAAGAAGTTTATGTAATAATATAAATTTGTGTATAGTATAATCCACACAAATTTAACAAAGTTTTTTGTTATTTGATTGGCTTTTGGCTGAGTTGTGTTAATGAAGCACGGAATTACATGATCAAATTTATGCTTTATAAAGATAAATTTGGAATGAAGAAGGCATATACTAAGGATAGAGAGAAGAGTAAGATGACTACAGTAAGTCAAGAGAAAGAAATAATAAATGGCTGAAATAAAGCTATAGCCTTCTTTCTGAGCGATGGAATCATTTCAACACATAATTGAGAAAAAGGATGGATGGAAGGTAGAATAGAAGGTGATTTTGAAATACCTACCATCTACTGGCGAGTCATTATCAGAGGAAAAATAAAAGAAAATATGAAAATAAGGATTTAGTGAAATGTAAAGAATTTGATCTGGACATGTTGAGCATAAAGATCTGTGGTACAAACTGATGAAAATATTAACAATTTGATATGATGTTCAAGAAAGAGGTGAGGGATATAGCTTATAGGTAAAAAAATCTATTAAATATGTTTAGCAAAATTAAAAATAAACTTTTCTCCCCTTTCCATTCCCCCAATATATTTTATTAATACCACAAAGATTATTTGAAATTTAATAGCATGATCATTTTAACTAAAAATAATGTCATCTATCACAACTCTTCAGATCCAGAAACGAAAATAATATACCCTAAATGCAAAATAAGGATTTTCACTTCTGTTTTTAGTGCAAAGAATCTATGTATATTGTTATTTTGTGTTAAAAGTAAATGGAAATATTCGCTATTATATTCAGTTTCACATTATTTATTGAGCATTGCTTTCTAACGAACAGAAATGTAGTTTTGGGTATAGGAATTAATCCTGCTTCATGTGTGAACTATATTATTTGGAAAGTGTTGCAGTGATATACATTGGGTTCTGAACAGGATTGCGAGGCATAGATGCTTCTCTGATTTTCCCAGTAACACACAAAATTCTTTAGGTTTTTTTTTTTTCCTTGTTAGCAGTTCTGTATTTTAGAAAATTCCAATTAAGCCCTTTTCTTCTAATTTATAAGCAGCTGAAAATATTGAATTTCCCTAAAGATTTAAACTTTTTCTATTCTCAAAATGCATTTATTAGTGGTTCAACATAGTATCTTACTTTTCTACACAATTTTAAAATGAGAACTATTTCCAACAGAAGTAATACAAGTGACATTTCAGCAAGTTATGTGCTGCTGAAATGAACTAAGAAATGGGAATTTTAATGAGAAAGATGTCTTTTAGAAATGCACCCATGGCTTCCTTTGTTATATTTGCTTACTAGGAAAGATTTAAAGGATTTGTTTAATGAATATAGAGAGAACATTCTCATTTATAAGCAAAAAGAAAAAAAAAAAAAGAAAAATCCCTGTTCACAATTTCATATAAAATCAATATACAGTTCTTTGAAGGTTAAATTAAAATATCCTAATTACAAGAAGACAAAGAACACATTTCAAAAAGTAATTTTCTAGATCAAGAAAAGTTATGTTTTTTCCCCCAAATTCATGAGCTTATACTTTGATTAAAAGTAACTGAATCTTTTTTTTAAAGTATCTTGTTTTTTTTTTAATTTTTATTTATTTATGATAGTCACAGAGAGAGAGAGAGGCAGAGACACAGGCAGATGGAGAAGCAGGCTCCATGCACTGGGAGCCCGACGTGGGATTCGATCCCGGGTCTCCAGGATCGCGCCCTGGGCCAAAGACAGGCGCTAAACCGCTGCACCACCCAGGGATCCCAAAGTAACTGAATCTTAAAAAAAAAAAAAAAAAAAAAAAGTGTCTATGTCTCTTAAACTATGTCTCTTACCTCCCAACCCTCACTTCTGGCAAACTACAATTTGTTTCTGTTTATATGGGCTTGTTGTTTTGTTTAGATCCCACATATGACAGAGATCCTATGGTATGTGTCTTTCTCTGTGTGACTTATTTCACTTAGCATAATGCCCTCAAGGTCCACCCATGTTGTTGCAAATGCCAAGATTTCATTCTTTTTAATGGCTGAATAATATTCCATTGTATGTGTATGTATGCATGTATGGTGTATGTGTTATAGTTTGTGTGTACAAAGTGTATATCACAATTTTTTAATCCATTCATCCATCAAGGAACAACTTCCTAAACAACTTACATTGCATTTGTGTCTTGGTTATTATAAATAATGCTTCAATGTACATGAGTGTGCAAATATCTTTTCCATTAATGTTTCTGATTTTTCAGATAAATATCCAGAAGTGGAATTGCTGGATAATATGATAATTCTACATTTAATTTTTTGAGAAAACTCTATACTGTTTTCCATAGTGGTTGCACCAATTCATATTCCTACCAATAGAATTCCCTTTTCTGCACATCCTCACCAACACTTGGTATTTCTTGTCATTTTGATAACATCCATTCTAACAGGTGTGAAGTAATAGCTAACTGTGGCTTTGATTTGCATTTCCCTAATGATTAATTATGTTAAGCATCTTTTTCTGTACTTGTGGCAACCTGCATGTTGTTTTTGGAAAAATGTCTACTCAGATCTCCTGACCAGTTATTAATTGGATGTTTTCCCTATTAAGCTGTATGAGTTCTTTATATATTTTGGATATTAATCCCTTATTAGCTATATGATATACAAATATTTTCTCTAATTCAGTAGGTTGCCTTTTCATTTTGTTGATGATTACTTCTGCTGTGCAGAAGCACACTAGTATTAGCCCCATCTGCTCTTACTTCTAAATCTACACTAGAGTATTCTATGCATTTAATATATATAATAGTAATTGTGTGAGGCATTAAGATAAGTTTGAACATGATACTTTGCTGGATACTGTTGCATAGTGGGGTTTTTTTTGAGAACATGAATTTTTAATGTATGTAACAATGGCAAAGAAAAGAATAGGAAAATAAATTAAAAAAATGATTTGTGGAATATAGCCAAATTAATTCTTTTTAATTATTGGGCGGAATCTATACTGCTATACAGTACTGAACATACCTTTTAAATGTTTTATATGTTCAAAACAACCAATTTAAATATATTTGATGCTTATATTAGTAACTTTGAAAATTAAAATTCCTGGCACACCTTGGTGGCTCAGTTGGTTGAGTCTGCCTTCAGCTCAGGTCATGCAGGTCATGATCCTAGAATCCTGGGTTTATACCCTGCCTCAAGTCCCATGCTCAGCGGAGTCTCTGCTTCTTTGTCTCCCTCCACCCCCTGCTCCACCCACTTGTACTCTTTCTTTCTCCCTCTTAAATAAATAAATATAATCCTTTTAAATAAGACAATTCAAATTATTTTACAAAAGAAGTTAGCAAATAAATTCATCAGAAGAATAGTTCAGACACTGGGCAGCATAAGTGGCTGTGGTTCGATCAAGGGGATAGCAGAGGCAGATTCCAAATAATATGGGAGGGAAAGACATCCTAGAACTCATTTATAAGATTAAGCAAGGAAGAGAGATAGAAAACATCATGACTTGTTCACAAAACAAAATATTGATGTATATAGCAAATGATGGGTAATGGAGGAATAAAGAAAAGAGGAAGGTAGGGTCACAAGGTCTAATCATGGAGAGCCTTTAATGGATTTTACTCAAAAGACAAATGGTAGCAACTCAATGTAAGATGAAGCAGAAATAACAGGGCAAGATTTATACTTCAGATATTAATTCTGAGCAATTGAGAGGATAGGTTTGAAGAAAATAGAAGAAAACATATGGGAAGATGTTTTAAAAGTCCAGGCAAGAAATGATGATGTCCAGAGACATGAGCTGAAAAAGTATCAAAAAGTGGATAGCTCTGAGAAATAGGTAAAGAACATCTTTCAGGAGGAATTAATGAAAGAGTGGATGTGGGGATTGAGAAAAAGTAAGGGGTTTAGGATCATACCAAGGTGAATATGATCATTAAGTAGTTGAATGCATGTGACTGAATTTTTAATCAAGTCCCTGACTGAGGGCACTTTTTCTAAAACAAGAAAGAAATAAGCCACTCCAATCCAATTTGCATAATGTGATGAGAATTCCTGGATCTCCACATAAAGCATTGGGCTTCAGTTTCCTAACCTAATTTCTAATGCATGTGTCCAGTCTGTCCTATTTATTGTTCATTCTTGACTCAGTAGCATTTTCAAAGGGTTTACCACAGTATTACTCAGCCATAAAAAGAATGAAATCTTGCAATCTGCACCAACGTAGATGGAATAGAGAGTATAATGTTAATTGAAATAAGTCAGAGAAGACAAATACCATGTGATTTCACTCATATGCAGAATTTAAGAAACAAAACAAATGAACAAAGGTAGAAAAATGAGACAGACCAAAAATCCTCTCTTAACTATAGAGAACAAATGGTTCCCAGAAGGGAGGTGTGCAGGGGGATGGGTGACCTAGGTGAAGGGGATTAAGAATACACCTATCTTGATGAGCACTGAGTAATATATGGAAGTGTTGGATCACTATATTGCACACGTAAAACTAATATAGCCCCGTATGCTAACTATACTGGAATTAAACAAAAAACAAAAAATATCATTCTCCAAAGATAAAAAACACACACACAACCAAGGGTTTACTATGAGTAAGTAAGTACTTATTTGCTGGCTTTTTCTCCATATGTTACCTGCTCCCATTTTCTTTCTTTTGTTGTTTTTTTTGTTTTGTTTTGTTTAGATTTTATTTATTTATTCATGAGGGACATAGAGAGAAAAGAGAGGCAGAGGCAAAGGCAGAAGGAGAAGCAGGGGCAGCCCCAGTGGCTCAGCAGTTTAGCGCTTCCTTCAGTCCAGGGTGTGATCCTGGAGACCCAGGATTGGGTCCCTCATTGGGCTCCCTGCATGGAGCCTACTTCTCCCTCTGCTTGTATCTCTCTCTCTCTCTCTCTCTCTTTCTCTCTCTGTGTCTCTCATGAATAAATAAATAAAATCTAAAAAAAAAAAAAAAAAAAAAAAGATGGAGAAGCAGGCCTCCTGTAGGGAGCCTGTTGTGGGACTTGACCCCAGAACCTCAGGATCATGCCCTGAGCCAAAGGCAGATAGATGCTCAATCACTGAGCCACCCAGATGCCCCTCGATTTTTTATTTTAATTTCTCTTTGATAAACTTTTTGTTGGCTTACATCAGATCTTTCCTTTGTGTCTGGACCTTAACCTGTTGTCCTTTATCTCTAATCAGACATATCTGGACATATTTTTCCAGACTTTCATTGAATATCTGGAACTATAGCAAGCTTCATCTAGTGTCACCAGTCAATAACTTCTGGGTAGAAACTAGTAGAGACTCTAGTATTCTCTACTGTCTATAGAGTGATTTGGATCACTAACTCTTCTTTAAAGCATTTTGGTTGTTTTATGCCTGGGAGCTAGCCCTACCCATACTGCTCTCATTTCCCTTGGTCTTCCCCATAGAATTTCCTTTAATGGAAAAATTTCTATACAATCAATGACTACTGGAGATGAGTTCTCATCTCTGTCTATTCTTTACTAGAAGAGAGGATTCAGGAAACAGATTTACTCTGTGAGAAAAAAAAAATCATGCACATTAAGCAATGTAACACAAAAAATTAACTTATGTGATTTTAGTCCATGTTATTCCACACTGGGAAGATTAATAGCAATTAAATTGTCCAGAAGAAAAGTACTCTGGTAGTTAACACACACACACACACACACACACACACACACATATATATACACACACGTATAGAATATTTTGGTCAGAAGTTGTAAAATCAAATGAAACATTTGAAGAGTAAAACAGAGGACTTTCTCTAAGTCCTGACTCAGAAATCTATTTATCTTTTATGCTTTTCTATGTATTTTTCTTTTTATATCTTCTAGGAACTTGAATTTGGTAAGTTGTATATTTTGATAATGTGATATACTTGTGTATATGTGTGTGTGTATATATATGAATATATATATATATTCATAAAATATCAACAAGTTGCTGCTGTAAAGGTCTCGGCATCTCATATCTGGGAAAATTTACAAATGAGGGCCATGCTGCCAATTTTTAAAAATCAGCATCTTTACTAGTGATGTAACTATCATACAGTAGATGATAAATGGTGAAAGCAAAACCCTGAGAAAGCATTTTTGCTGTTCTCCATAGCCCTGGGGGTGGAAAGTCTGATTTCCTTTGGTAGTAGTCGACCACTTTACTATGGTCAAGGGACAATTTAATGCAAAAGGACAAGCAGCACCAGAGAGATAGAACTTATGTTCTAACTTGGGAGATCAGTCTTTCTAACAGCACAGCAAACTGCAGTCATTAAGAACTCTGGAATTAGAATTGGGGGCTTTAAATCCCAGCTCAACTACTTACTAGATTTGTGACCTTGGGCAAGATAGTGATCCTTTAAAACAACTGCAAAATGTAAATAATGCCCTGCCTCGCAAGCCTTTTGTGAAGACTAAGAGAGGTTAGGATTAACAGACAATTAATTAGGGCCTAGCTCACAGGAATATACAGTAAATGGTAGAATGATCTTTGGTAATTTGTTTGCCATACGAAACTTTGAGATTTCTGAAGTAAACCTAAAATAAGGAGAGGAAAATATGCAGAAAAAAAAATAGAACAGGGATTATCAGGCTATACATAAATAAGTGGAGATGAAAGTACAAAAACAAATCAGTCTTATAAGAGTTTACAGCAAAAGACAACAACGTCTTAGAAATGGTACTATAATAATTTGACATCCAGCCTCTTGCAGAGGGAGGGTGGTTATTTATGGAGCAGAAATGCATAAAAGCTGTATGAAACAATATAAAGTTGGACAGTGAACCAAATGAAACAGAAATATGATATGAAGATGATACATCAATCTAGTCAGACAAAAAAATGTCCAAAATCCTTAGAAAAGAATAGACAGGTGGTTAGAGACATGGACACTAAAACCACATAGCTCATTGTCCAAATTGTGACTTGGCTATTTACTAGTTTTATGGTCAGGTACAAGTTACTTAACCTCTCTGTGCCACAGTTTCTTCATCTGTAAAAACGGAATAGTAACAATTCCAACCCCATTAGGAGTGTATGAAGTTTAAATTATGATTAATATAAGTAAATCGCTAGATTCATGCTTATATCCACAAACTGCATTATGCATATGGTGATTATTATTATTTTTTAAAATGCCCAATTGTATAGATATCTGAATCATTTGCATATAATTACCCACTTAGGCATCCCCTCAAAATTTCAGCAATAATATCACTTTCAATCATTATCATAAATGACCTTTCTGTTTAATGTCCACTGAATGAAGCTATTTATTTGTAAGCCTTTTTCCTCTGCTATATTATTATGTCTTGGGGTTCACAGAGTGAGTCTTTTATATCTCTGAATCCTTATTAAAGTAGTTCCCAAGCTTTGCTATGCATTAGAACCCCCTAAGGAAACTTAAGAATGCTAATTTCTATACCTACTTTATATGAATAAGCTCAGATTATCTGGAGGTGTATTATATTAAAGCAGTCCAGGTGACTTTAAGTGCAGTCATTAGTAAGAACCTAGTGTTCTGCAAAGGTATTGACATATACTTTGTTTATTTACGTCCTTCTTTCTCTCAACCAAAACCTAAATGACTTACAGAGATCGATCTATCTGTCATCTATCTATCTGACAGGAGAGTTGGACACCCAGGAAGCATTAATAAATACCTTTGATAAATACATCAGTCAGTATCCTGAGAAGCAACCTATGGAACACTGAACCCCAGTAGGGAGAGGCTGATGAAACTGACAAAGAGTGTCGTTCCTCTGGGAAACCAACCACAGGAATCTGCTACCGTTTTCTATAACTTTCCCTTCTCTCTATTACATCAATATTTCTCCCCCTTCCACCACTTGGTGCTACTACAAGTAAAACACATCAATTGTTCGTCACTAATCTGCTATAAAATACCTTCCAGAATGCCAATCAATTATGTCCTTAACATATTGTTTAATTCACCTGATATTTTTTCATCTTTTTTCAAGATTTTATTTATTTATTCATGAGAGAGACACAGAGAGAGAGAGAGAGAGAGAGGCAGAGACACAGGCAGAGGGAGAAGCAGGCCCCATGCCGGGAGCCTGACCTGGTACTCGATCCCAGGTCTCCAGGATCATGCCCTGGGCCAATGGCAGGCACCAAACCGCTGAGTCACCCAGGGATCCCCCTCATATTTATAACTTTTTATTATTATTTCCACATCTAAAATATTTATCAGATATAATTGTCCAATAATATTTCTGATTAGTTGCATCTCAGAAATTAAAATTTTATTTTATTATTTTAATCTTATTATTTTTTTTTTAGAAGAGAGAGTATAGGTGTGGGGGCAGAGGGAGAGGGAAGAGAGAGAACCTTAAGAAGGTTCCATGCCCTGATGTAGGCTTGATCTCATGAATGTGAGATCATGACCTGAGCTGAAACCAACTAAATCACCCTGGTACCACACAGAAATGAAAATTTTAAACGAAATTTCACTTAATCAGAGATTTTGGTTGTTTTCTAATGAATTCCCATTTGGCTTTTGCACAGTAAATAAAAGACTTCTTTTTTCCTTACTAGAATCAAAATCATATTTAAAAATGGTATTTTCTTGCAATTATGGGAAAATCATTTAAGAAGATAAAATTTTAATGTGCTTATATCTGTATATACACACATAAACATATATACACAAATACATATATATAAATATTTATATACATATACTTTTTAAAAAAAGATTTTATTATTTATTCATGAGACACACACAGAGAAAGAGAGAGAGAGAGAGGCAGAGACAGAGGCAGAGGGAGAAGCAGGCTCCATGCAGGAAGCCCGATATGGGATTCGATCCCAGAACTCCAGGATCATGCCCTGAGCCAAAGGCAGATGCTCAACCACTGAGCCACCCAGGTGTCCTTATATGTATACTTTTGTTTTTTTATTTACATATAACTGGCGTTCTCAGACTTCTGTAGTTATCTGACTAAAATGAAAATACGTAACATGATAACCTAGAAATCAACACATAATATTTTAAGCCTATTATTCTCATGTGAAAATGAACTACAATGAATCAAAATTAAATTAGATTTCTACCAGAAGAAAGTTCTACATTAAAGATAAATAGTGAAGTGAAGGAGACAGTTTTATTAATAATAACTTGGCAGAGAAGCACACTTGTAAGTTTTCAAATTATTGCAAATATTGAAATAGAAAGCAATCTGTCTTTCAATTTTCAACATATTTCAGGTGCAAAGAAAGAAAGGAGAAAAACTTGGAGTATATTATTTTTCAGGTTCAATGGGTGTTGCCTTGCTCACTCTTTGTAAAATGTGCTGAAAATATTAATTTAATTTAACCAGTTTTAAAATATCCATCATTATTTTGTTACTCAATTTTAATCTTGTTCATTCATCATTTTAAATATAATATCAGAAGCCAAATTTATTGATGGCATTTAATTTTTAGAAGGAACAGAGTTATTGAGAAAAGACTAGAAATCACAGTTAGGAAACCAAAAATTCAATCATTTCCTACTTGAAAAGCTATTTTGATTATAACTAATTTACTTATATTCTCTGGTGTTGGTTTTGTCATCTGTGAATGAGGGTTTTCAAATTGATGAATTAATTATAAGATCTATTTCAACTCTAAATGTCAAGATTACATGATCATATCTAGGTAAAACGGTGGCTGTCTGATTCTGAAGCTCTCTTATCATGTCCCTTATAACTATACAAATAATCAAGGATGAAAATAAATGGATGCATGGTCTATGTCTTCAGAATACTACACCAGTTATACCAGTTATCTATAAATATAGAAAAACAAAATCCTACCAATTCCACCTACAGGACTGAATACAGAGCATAGGAAAGGGATATAAATTCAGACTGAGAAAAGTGGAGTAGAAGGCATAGAGGACATAAACAAATTACAGGTCAAATCATCCCATAAAGGGAGTCAAATACCAAGTGCCAAAACTAAACATAGTATTGAGTCTTGGTAGTTCACAACAATAAGTAAATGCTGGGGATTTAAAATATCTGAGACTAGAATTAGCAATCTCAGAAAGCATTAATTTTGAAGCAGATACACATATATACTGATAGGGTAGTATTGTGGGTAATGAGGCAGTGAAGGAAGATAATGAAAAAAAAATGAGTAAAAAATGAAGAATCTCAAACAAGGAAAAAAGACAACAAAACATGCCAATTCTTATCCTCAACAACATAATCCATAAAAAAACACACACCAACCTTAAAGAAGAGGAAAGAGGGCATTTGCAAGTTAAAAACACTATCCACAACATGAATAGAAATAGGAAAAAGTCTATGTATATGAAATTATACTGATAAATCAGAAAATGAAGTCAACACATTTCTGATGATAAAATTTTTCACATGAACACACCTTGGAGTTAAATAAAATTGTAATACAATAGCCAAGTAAATCAAATATACTCCCACAGGCAATAAGGACTATAAAAATCTCCTTCCATCAGAAAAATGAATAGAATGATAAATGAACATAAATAAATTATAATGAAACAAAAGTTGCAACTCAGGTAAAGGATAGAAGAAAATAATAAAATTATGATAAAAGTGAAGATAAATTATAAGGTGCATAAGGGAGAAAGATACAAATAAAAATTTTACAAAGGATATTAAATAAAAGTGGGACAAAGAAAAATCAAAGAGAATTAATTTGAAATAAAGAAGAAGAAAAATAGATCAGAGAAAAAGCAGTTGAAATGGAAGACAACTGCTAACATAAGTTAAACAAAACAATGCAAGAGAACTAGTATTCACATATGTAATTTAAGAAAATTTCCAAAGATGAAAGAACCTTACAGAATAAAAATTAAATGTACAGAAATCTGTTGTATTTCTATACACCTATAATGAAGCAGCAGAAAGAGAAATTAACAGTCCCATTTACTGTTGCACCAAAAATAATAAGAAACCTACAAATAAACCTAACCAAAGAGGTGAAAGACTTGTACTCTGAAATCTATAAAATGCTCATGAAATAAATTAAAGATGACACAAAGAAATAGAAAGATATTCCATGCTCATGTATTGGAAGAACAAATATTGTTAAAATATCTATACTAACCAAAGCAATCTACACAATTATTGCAATCCCCCCAAAACCACCAGCATTTTTCACAGAGATAAACAATTCTAAAATTTTTATGGAACCACAAAAGACCCCTAGTAGCTAAAGCAATCTTGGAAAACAAAAGCAAAGTTTGAAGCATCATAATTCTGGACCTTAAATTATATTATGAACTGTGGTGATCGAAACAGTATGGTACTGGCACAAAAACAGACACATAGATAAATAGAACAGAAGACCCAGAAATGAACCCACAGCTATATGGTCAATTAATCTTCAACTAAGTAGGAAACCATATTCTTTTTTTTTTTTTTTAAGATTTATTTATTTATTCATGAGAGATACAGAGAGAGAGAGGCAGAGACACAGGCAGAGAGAGAAGCAGGCTCCCTGCAGGAGCCAGTTTGGGACTCAATCCTGGGACTCCAGGATCACATCTTGAGCCAAAGGCAGATGCTCAACCGGTGAGCCACCCTGATGTCCCAGGAAAGCATATTCAATGGAAAAAGACAGTCTCTTCAACAAATGATGATTGGAAAACTGGACAGCAACAAGCAAAAGAATAAAATTGGGCCACTTTCCTATGTCATACACAAAAATAAATTCAAAATGGATGAAAGTTCTAAATGTGAGACAGGAAACCATAAAAATCCCTAGAGGAGAACACAAGCAGTAACTTATTTGACCTCAGCCATAGTAACTTCTTACTAGACATGTCTCCTGAGGCAAGGGAAACTAAAGCAGAAATAATTATTGGGACTTCATCAAAATGAAAAGTTTCTGCACAGCAAAGGAAACAGTCCACAAAACTAGAAGACAACGTACAGAATGGGAGAAGATATTTGTAAACAACATGTCTGATAAAGGGTTAGCATTCAAAATCTATAAAGAACTTACAAAACTCAAAACCCAGAAACCAAATACTCCAATTAAAAAATAGGCAGATGACATGAATAGACATTTTTCTAAAGAATACATACAGATGGCTGACACATGGAAAGATGTCCAACATCGCCATCAGGGAGATACAAATCAAAACTACAATGAGGGATCCCTGGGTGGCTCAGCGGTTTAGTGCCTGTCTTTGGCCCAGGGCGCGATCCTGGAGACCCGGGATTGAATCCCACATCGGGCTCCTGGTGCATGGAGCCTGCTTCTCCTTCTGCCTGTGTCTCTGCCTCTCTCTCTCTCTCTCTCTCTCTCTCTGTGACTATCATAAATAAATAAAAATTTTTTAAAAATTATATAAAAAAAACTACAATGAGATATCACTTCCCACCTGTCAGACTGGCTAAAATCAACACCTCAAGAAACAACAGGTGTTGGCAAGGATGTGGAGGATGTGGAGAAAGGAGGAGGAGGATGTGGAGAAAGGAGAGCCCTCTTGCACTATTGGTCAGAATATAAACTGTTGCAGCCACTCTGGAAAATAGCCCAAGTTTCCATCTACTGATGAGAAAGAAATGTATATATATAATGGAATATTACTTGGCCATAAAAAAAGCAATGAAATCTTACCATCTGCCATAACATGGATGGAGCTGGAGAGTATTATGCTAAGTGAAATGAGTCAGTCAGAGAAAGACAAATACCATATGATTTCACATACATGTGAAATTTAAGAAACAAATGAGCAAAGGGAAAAAGAGAGACTCTTAACTATAGGGAACAAACTTATGGTTAGCCAGGGGAGAGGTGTGGGGGGGATGGGTGAAATAGTTGATGGGGCTTAAAGCGTGCAACTTATAATGATAAGCACTGGGTGTTTTACGGAGGTATTGAATCACTATTTTGTACACCTGAAATTAATATTACTCTGTATGCTAACTAACTGGAATTTAAATAAAAAACAAAACCAACAAACAAACAATGATGGAAGCCTCAAATCTAGACTGGAAAGAAAGTACTGGGTGCCAGAGAAAGCTGATCTGGTAGAGTCACCTTTGAGACAAATTCTAATGAATCTTTCAATTAAACAAACAAAGTAGAATAAAATCCTTCAGGGCTTCCAGGTCAAAAGTTAGAATAATGCACATACACACAGGAATTAGACTCGTATCAGACTTTTCCAAAACAACACACAAAGCAAGGCAATAGTATTTTCAAGAAACTTACAGGAATAAAATGCACTCATAGGATATTATGTCTACATAGCCTGTTTTCTGAATATAACAGCTATAAAAAAACAGTCTTGAAGATGAAGAACTGTTGTAATATTGTACATAGATGTCCTTCTAAAGACTCATCAGAGTAAGAGCTTCGTCTAACTGAGAGATGACTGGGAAAATTTTGGCAAATAAGTGATTGTGAGGAAAGCATATTTTAATTTTGAAGCTAAGATTAAAATAATGATGGGCAATGAATAGAATAATAATATATCATATTTTCTGACAAAGTGCAGAGAATGCAGCAGCAACCACAATAAAAACAAGAGAATTTGGATTGAACTTCCAGGAAAGAAAAACAGTTTTTCTTGCTACCTTTGGATTTTAGGTGTTGTGAGGCTACACCAATCACCTCCATCTCCCTAGGCTCCATACCTCCTAGTCCTATTACTGTAAACATTCTAAGCACACTTTATTTTCTAATTAAAAGAAAATTGAAGCCATTAGGTATGAAAACCGATGCTTCTTGATTCTTTCCTCCACTCCATACCTATATATTTATTTGCTTTCAAACCCATTCTTACACATTTACTTCTGCTATCTGACAGCAGGTCTATTCATGCTCATGACTGCTCTCCATCTGTGCATTTGATTTGATGTCTTACAATTTTCTCAGGGATACTTGGGTTCATTGCTGAGTTTCTAGTTACCTAACAACCACCAAATCTACAAAGATTTCTATTTTGGATGTGTAACACATCTCTGAATGTTGGAGCTTATTCTATAACATACTAACATACATTCTAATCACCACATTTTAACTGAAAATAACTACTTGTTCCTCAAAATCTTCCCTCTAGAGTCTCCTATACTATACAAACCGATTCCTGAAAAAAACAAAACAAAACAGCTCCGATTTTTTTCTTGAGTTCCAGTTGCATATTAACAGCTTTAATTTGCTATCTTACAATGAAATTAGATGCACAAGCCTAAATTAATTTTATGTCCCTATTTTCACATCTTATCTTCCTTCCCTTCCATTTCCTTAATGTCATAGCCGTTCACCCAGTAATTCAAGTAGAAAGTTAGATGTTATCTTTGGTTATCTCCTCTGCCTCAACTTTGCTCTTACAAAATCTGTTTGGATTCTAGGGATGGCCAATTTTGTCCTTTAAAAGTCTTCAGATTCTGTTGTCTTCTCAACTGCCATTATGCTGGGTTTGGACTTATCTCTTTTCTGAATAATTAAAATAATTTTTTAATTCACTTTTTCCCTCTGATCCCCACTCTATACAATTGCCAAATATAAGTCATAAAGTATGACTGACACTGGATTATTTTTCTTAGGAAAATAAATCATAAGCATATAGAGAGAAACTTCAAATTGGCTAAGATTTAGCTGATGAGAATTTAAATGATTCAAAAAAATAACTTACTTGTTTTCATTTACTTTTGTTATGCTGCTGTCTAAATCCCACAATATAGGCTAGGTCAAATTTCCAAATCTCATTACACAAGGCATATTTTATACGGTGCATTGCGATTTTCCATTTTGTTGGACCAACCTTGATCTCCTATCTGCATATCTAAAGGTGATCTCTCTCAAGATGGGAAAATTGCTTTAAAACACATTGTAAGTAGCAGATTGGAGATAGAGAGAAGTTGACCAAATATCCTATTATATATTCTTGAATGTTACATTTAAATTAATTTTAAAAATTATGCATCAGTCCTAAAGCAATGAATATTATATTGTTTCATTACATTTCCCTCAGAAGTCTTTGTCTGCTAATTCTACAACATGACTGAGAAATATGCCCTTGGGTAAGGATCTTTATTTGATTCACTGGTGTAAAGACTGATGATAAGAGTATAATTTAATTTATTTCAAATCTCATCCTACTTTATTATTGACCTTCCAACCTGTCTGTAAAAGGACCCTAAACATAACTTTGGCCTTGGATCTGATGATTTAGCATGTGAACAGACTTTGCACATTTTTTGGCAAAGTCAAAAAATTACCCCTTTCATTTTCTTCTTTTATGCTCTAGGAATCAGATTGTCAGAAGATTACACATCTTTTTTTTTCTAACCAGAATTAGGAGATACTATACCCTATGATATGACATGCAAATATCAGGATCACACAACATCTTTTTAAGTATGTGAAAAAATGAGAACTTTCCCAGGCTTTGTCAGTTTCTTTACATAAGTAGAAGGAAGATGGAATTTCCTTTCCCGCATAATTTCATAGCACACAACTATGAACAGAAAAAAATATGCCTCATGTAAACAGATATTGGCTGCCAGTGTAATTTTCTATTTTACACTCCATTTTATAGTGTATATTTTGTTGAATTTGTATAATTGTATGAGTCATTTCATTTGGTTCAGGACATCCATTTAATGTTATCTTAAACTCATATACAGATTGGTACGTAATCAATATTCGTTGTTGATGTTTTTTATGAGCCATAAAAATTGACAGCACATATAGACAACATGATTATTTGAAAAAGTATAAAGCAAGGTATTTATAAAAAGATCATTTACTCCAAATATCTATTATTTTTCTTTTTTTATTATTTTTCAAAGGAACATAAAAAATACATTTTCTTCTATTTGAGGAACTGCTTTTGAAAATGCCCCAACTTGGTGACCACTAAACTTGGCTTCACAACTGAATTAAAAGGGACATAAAATATTCTATCTCCTTATTGCTACCAGGAATATATTAAGCAGAAAATGATAATACTTTTATTTTGAGTGGTTTTTGCAAGTCAATTTGAGTCAAAGTTTTTCTTCTGAAATAAACTTAATGTAGTCTGAAATGTTGTGAAGGCTACAATCAATATGAATGACAATTCAGGGTACTGGCCAGAATATGCTGCTTACTGAAGCCTTCAGGAGGTTGGTGTTTTCCTGCCTGCCTGCCTTCCTTCCTGCTTCTCTCTTTCTATTTACTTTTTCCAGTCATGGAAATTGAGTAGTAGACTAAATCAGACCAGTGGGAGTAACCACTTACAGCTTTCAAGTACTTTTATTAATACAAAATACTATCATTTTAGAAATATTTTAGGTATCTTTTGGAGTACTATTAGGTTCTATTTTTAATTTTAAAATGTTTTTAAAAAATTAATAATTTTTACTTTTTGGAGAAGTATTTGGTTGACAGCAAAACTGAGCAAAACACACAGAGTTCCCTTATACCCTAGGCCACCATGTGTGCGCACACACACACACACACACACACACATACATACACACAGCCTCCCTCACTATTAGCACCCAAATGTACCATTATGTGTTCCAACTGAAGAATGACAGACATATCATCATGTAAAATCTTTAATTTACATTAGGGTTCACTCTTGATGTTGCACATTCTATGGCTCTTGACAAGTATATAATGAAATATTCACCATTGTAGTATCATACAAAACACATTTACTGCCCTAAAAATCTCAACCTGTGCTTTAACTTCTGGAAGCCACCAAGCTTTTCACTGTTTCGACAGTTTTGCATTTCCCAGAATGTCATATAGTTGGAATCATACAGTAGCTTGCCTTTTCATATTGGCCTGTTTCACTTAAACTAATATGCATTTAAGTTTCCTCCATGTCTTTGCATGGCTTGATAGATCATTTCTCTTTAGCACTGAATAATATTCCATTGCCTGGATATATCACAGATTATTTATTTATTCATCTATTGAAGAACATCTTGGTTGCTGCAAGTTTTGGTAATTACAAATGAAGCCACTATAAATGTACATGTGCAGTATTTATATGGACATAAATTCTCAATTCATTTGGTTAAATACTAAGGAGTATGATTGCTGGATTATATAATATGAATATGTTCAGTTTCATAAGAAACCACCAGCTGTCTTCCAGAGTGGATGTACCATTTTGTATTCCTACCAACAATTAACAAGTGTTCCTCTTGCTCTATACCCTCACCAGCATTTGGTGTTGTGTTTTGGATTTCAACCATTCTGATAGATGTGTAGTGGTTGTTTTAATTTGCAATTCCCTAATCACATATGATGTGAAGCATATTTTCTTATGCTTATTTTCCCTCAAAAGTCTTTCCTGGTGAGGTGTCTGTTCATATCTTTTATCTATTTTTAAATCAAGATGTTTATTTTCTTATTGTTGAGTTTTAAGAATACTTTGTATATTTTGAGTAAGATTCCTTTATCTGGTGTATTTTTTTGCAAATGTTTCCTACCAATCTTTAGCTCATCTTCTCATTCTCTTTATATTGTCTTTTGCAGAGTAGAAATTTTTAATTTTAATAAAGTTCAACTTATCTTTCCCAGATTGTGCCTTTGGTGTTAAATCCAAAAAGTCATTGCCATACTCAAAGTCATTTAGCGTTTCTCCTACTGTTATCTTCTAGAAGTTGTACAGTTTAGGTGTATGATCCATTTTGAGTTAATTTTTGTGAAATATGTAAGGCGACTGTCTTGATTTATTATTGCATTTGGATGTCCAATTGTTCCAGAACAATTTGTTGAAAAGACTATTTTTGGTCCATTGTGTTACCTGTGCTGCTTTGTACAGATCAGTTGACTATTTAGGTGGGTCTGTCTTCTGGGCTGTTTATTCTGTTCAATGTATCTATTTGTTTATTCTTTCACCAATACCACACTGTCTTGATTACTGTGGTTTTATAGTAAGTCTTGAAGCCAGGTAGTGCTGGTCCTTCCACTTTGTTCTTTTCCTTCAATACTTAGCTGGATATTTTGAGTTCTTTGCCTCTCCAAATAAACTTTTGAATCAGTTTGTTGATATCTAAAAGATAACTTGTTCAAAAATTTTTTTAAGATTTTATTTATTTATTCATGAGAGACACACAGAGAAAGAGAGGCACAGACACAGGCAGAGGGAGAAGCAGGCTCCATGCAGGGAACCTGACGTGGGACTCGATCCCAGGTCTCCAGGATCACACCCTGAGCTGAAGGCGGCGCTAAACTACTAAGCCACCTGGGCTGCCCTCAAATTTTGATTAGTATTGTGGTGATTCTATAGAACAAGTTAGGAAGAGCTGACATCCTGAAAATATCGAGTCTTTCTGTCCATGAACATGGAATACTTTTCCATTTATTTAGTTCTTTTTTGATATCTTTCATCAGTGTTTTGTAATTTTTTCATATAGATTTTATATAGATTTTGTTAGATTTATACAAAAGTATATAATTTTACGGGATGCTCATGTAAGTGGTAATGTGTTTTTAATTTTTTAAAACATTTTATTTATTTATTTATGAGAGACACACAGAAAGAGGCAGAGACATAGGCAGAGGGAGAAGCAGGCTCCCATGACCTGAGCTGAAAGCAGATGGGCAACCACTGAGCCATCCAGGTGTCCTGGTAATGTGTTTTTAATTTCAAATTCTATTTGTTCACATTAAAATATTATTCTATATCCAATATCCAATTTATTTATCATTAAATAAATATAAGTTGCACCTTTCAGAATATGATAGAAATGTTTTTGAATAATTCACATGTGAAATAATAAAATCTTAATATAATCTAAAATTGTATGTAGCTACATAATAAGTATGTATTCTATGCAAAAATAATCATAAAAATATAAGACTTGTTAATACTTTAAATGAATTCTCTCATTAATTCTCACAACATTCCAGTAAGGTAAAAACTATCAGCTTTTATACATGAGAAAATCAAGACATCAAAAGTTTAAGATACTTGCCCAATGTCTCCAGTGAGCTAGCAACATAATTGAATAAACATGTCGTGGCTGAGTCAAAGTCCATGCTATTAACACTTGAAGGAAATCACCTTATCATTAAATGTGGGAAATGCCCTGATGATCAACTTTCATTTGATATATTTTGCCAAAATAATTCTATTTTTCCTTTCAATAGAAATCCTCATTAAATTTTTTATAGATGTTCCAGTCCTTATATTATTGTTAAAACTCTACATGAAATGAATATACTGTTGGAGTTTAATATTTAAATTCCGTAACCAAAAAAAAAATAAATTCTGTAACCATTCTTGATATTTACAATGAGGAAGGATATACACAGTAGCACTGAAATATATTTCCTGGCCAAAATAATACTGCAGATTTTGACTACTATGAACATTTCCATCTCTCTATTTTCTTACTGTTTTATTTATTGTCATCAAGTTATATCTTTTTTTTTCTTTTTCCAGAGAGAATTCTTTAATCCTCATTTCCTATTTTCCTTTTCACTTTAGAATTATCTCCTTTGGCTAGTTCTACATCGTCTTGTTAAGATCACTATAACAGTTAGACTATGTGATTTCACTCTGAACTAGCTGTCTTCTTTTGGGCAGAAGAGCTATCTATCTATCTATCATTTATCTATCTAAAACACTGATCTCAGCAGTAGCTCAACCAATAATTTTCATTAATATGTGGACTGTGCTTGTGGCAAGTTAGATTACCATATTTTGGGGGGATGGAAAGGGAAGGGGAGCAGAATCTACTTACCTGATTCTTAAATCTGGGCTTGCCAATCTGACTTAATTAGATCAATGGACCTTAACAAACAAGATGCTAGCAGAGTTTTAAAAACATCTGTCTGGTTGAATTTTAATTTGGTGCACTATTGAAATTATCAGAAGACCATATCTGAAGTAGTTTACTGGTGTCAGAAGAATGAAGGATGCATGGAGTCAAACTCAGCCTAAATGAGTCCATGCTCAGCCTATCTAAGACTTGTGAAAATAAATGATTGTTGCTTAAACTACTGATTTGGGGGTGCCTAGCATTACCATTGTGTCCACCAAATGATATAATACTACATTTAGAAAACAACTCATTTATAGAAATATGTATTTCTTTGTATGAAGCCAGATTGGCCTTTTTCCAAAATTCTGAAGAAAAATTATCAAGATTTCTCAGTTGAGATAAAAATAACATTGGGATTTTATTTAATCAAATGAAGAAAAACTTTGTTCTCCTCTGTCATGAAAATTCAAGTTCTGTAAACCTACATACCTCACATATCTCACATCTTACTTTTTGCTTATAACAGAGAAGAAATGACATTTTAGTCTCCAATGTTTCTTCTACTTGCATTGGTTTTTCACTTTGATTTACAATATATTTTTTCAATTAAGGTGAATATCATATATTTTCACCAACATATTACATTTAAAACTAAATGTTTGGGACACCTAGGTGGCTCAGCAGCTGAGCACTGGTTGGCCTTCGGCTCAGGGGGTGATCCCAGTCCAGGGATTGAGTCCCGCATTGGGCTCCCTATGAGAAGCCTGCTTCTCCCCCTATGTTTCTGCTTCTGTCTCTGTGTCTCTCATGAATAAATAAATAAAATCTTAAAAAAATAAAATAAAACTAAATGATTATTGGCACTGAGGAAAAACACATATTATTTTCATCAGAAATTGTGATGATTATAGATTATTTGATAAAGGTTTGTATAACCATAAAACTGTATTTGCCAACCAGGCAGCCAACTGTTTATATTTTGGATCCATAGAGAAATGCAGTGTGAAGTAATGCAGTGCAATGGAAAGTGACGCAATTAGAAGCAATAATAGCTCATGGTTCCAGTTCAGGCTCAGGTACTATGTAAAGCAACTATGAGAAAAGTCAATCTTTCTGGGCCTCAATTTTCTTACAGTAGAAGAAAGGAGTATATTTGTTTCGATTGCATCAAAAGTCTCTTCAGTTGGAATGTTCTATGATTTCATTTTTCTTATAAACTAATTCATTCATTCATTCATTCATACTAGTCTTTGTTCTCAAAGAAAAAATGACAAAGCTGCTTACTTGGAAGCCGGGGGAGTGATCATCTACTCCCACGGGGAAAAGGTATTCATTCATCAATGGCTCCTGCATAAAACTATGACCTGCTCTTCCTATATCTCCAGCTTCTTCTAGGACTACTCCCCAGACCCCTGTCTTTCCATTCTTGTCTCACATCCTGGAATTCTATCTGCCCCCCAAAAGGAACTTAGCACTGCACATGCTGGTCATATCACCCAGTTTCCAGTTTTAGTAACTCCTAATTCAGCCTCAGATCTTCAATCCAAGTTACCTTCCTCCGCCTCCTCCTTAATGCTTGCATTCAGTGCTTTGTCTCCAAAAAAAGTACATTCTGGTTTTCATTCTTGGCACTTATCACATTTGCAATTTTTTGTTAAGTGTCAGTCTTTGTCCTGCTAGACTGAAATCAGTGACTAAGTTTCTTATTTTTTGCTATATACCATGTCCTCTCCACAATGCCTGGCACATAGTGAAACTCCATGAATATTTTAAAATTGACGTGACTTTTACTGTTCTCCTGCCACTCATTCTCTTTCTGGGGGTGTAGAAACAAAGGGCTTAGTTCCCATTGCAGATTGGGATAAACAAAGTCAAATTTGATATTTTAGGAGCAGCAGTTTTGTGAAGGAACTTGATGTATTGAATGTGAAATCAAATTTAAAAATCCTTTAAGCTAATAAATAGCAAGAACAAAAAGTATAAATCTTATTCTAATAAAAAAGTTTTCGTGAGTCATGCTTAAAAGCCCTCTTTATTCTCAGAGGCAGATTGAAATGTTATTATGAAAATCCCACACAAAATAGGTGTGACTTTGTAATTCTTTGTAATTTACTTTTTACAGGTTACAGGGTTTCAACAACGAAAACAAAAATGTTGTAAAAAGAGGAGATATCTCAAAAGATATTGGGAAAACACAAGGACACTCACTGGTTCAGTGTTGACAGATTACTATCTGATAGTAAAGTTTTAAGTCCGGAGTACATTCTGCGGGAGAGATTTGTCTTGGAATTTACACAAAGAACGTCCCACTTAAGGTATATCAGTTTACTACAGTGAATGGATATCAAGTATAATCTTCTTGGACAGTACAATGAATATATCAATATTTAATTTATCAAATAAGAGAATGTTAGAACTCAAAAGAAATGCAGGGATAATTTAGTCCAATTTCCTTATTTTACAGATACGGAAAGTGTCCTTTCAGCAAATATTGAATCAGTGATGCACACGGCATACCCTAGGGGAAAATAGTTATTTACATGAATAAATTTAAACTCCATTGTGTTTGTATAAACACTGAGCTATAACTCTGTAACACACTAATATTATGTTAATATATGACAAATTCTTTCCTAAGAAACTAGAAACTTCAGTTTTATTTTCAGTATAATTAAACATGGTTTTTATTATTGACAGTATGCTTTTTAAAGAGAACATTAAATCATCATCTAAGTATGTTCTCTACATGGCTTTGATCTCATTAAGTTGAATTCACTTGAGTTAAATGACAGGAGATGGATAAAAAATATTTGTAAAATGGAACAATGATATGTCTATGCTTTATTTAATTTTATTTCATTAATTTGATTTTTCAGCACTAGAAATCGAAGAAATGTATGGGAGGATTTAAGAAATTCATAAGTTCCAAAAAAAGTGTTGAAAGTTCTTTATTTTTCATATTAGTTTTCTGCTTTAAAACATATTCTTAGAATTAAGAATTTGCAAATCAATTGTGAGTAATATAGTAGTTCTTTCATTTTGAAAGCCATTTCGGCTTTATACTAATCTCAATGAGCTCTTTTACAGATCACAATTTGATATATTTATTGAGCTATTTATTTGAATTGTGGTCAGTATTGTGGGGTGCACTAATGGGTTGTGAAGGATCTCTGTTTAAATGTAGTGACTAAATAGACAAAAATGTACACAATTAATTCTTTTACCAGATATTATTTCTCCACCATATAAATATATTTTGATGAAGACTCCTTTTTTAACTGACTCTAATCAGAAATAGAGAAAGGCTTAATTTTGAGATCTCCAAATGGTGACTTCTGGAGAAATAGCCTAATAAAGAGATGAAAAAATTCATATAAAAGGAGAAAAAGAGAAAAAAGAACACTTATATAACGAGAAAAATAAAGGTATTTATAGTTTCAATAAGCCTCAGTTTCTTACAAGAACAAGTCTTATTTTCTTAGTCATCTACTGATGGGATTGCAAAACAAGTGATTATTATGATGTATTTTTACTGTGTACCACTTTGCATAAGCCTAGGAGTATTTTATTATTTATTTATTATTTATTTATTTATTTATTTATTTATTTATTTATTTATTTATTTATTTTTGCCTATGAGTATTTAAAAGAACAATGGAAAAATTAATGAAATTGTAAGTACTTCATTTGTTGTTTGGGTATAATTTTTTTTCATAATCTATTATATCACTAACACTGTTGCTTATAATAAATGAAACCTACAAAAATTTAAATGATGCAAAGTATTACCACTTCAGCACTTAAAAAAATAAATTCTGAGATTATTTTTAAAGTAATTTTGAGGGATGCCTAGGTGGCTCAGCGGTTGAGCATCTGCCTTTGGCTTAGGACGTGATCCCAGGGTCCTGGGATCAAGTCCCACATCTGGCTTCCCGTGGGGAGCCTGCTTCTCCCTCTGCCTCTGCCTCTGCCTCTCTCTCTCTGTGTTGCTCATGAATAAATAAATACAATCTTTAAAAAAAAGTAATTTTGAATAAAATATGTTTTTGTTTTCTTGTCAAAAGTGGTTGATATAATTGATGAATCCCTAAATTCTACACCTGAAACTAATATTTTACTGTATGTTAACAGGAATTTAAATAAAGCATGAAAAACTTGGAACATTTCACTCATAATTTTTTTATCTCCTCAAAAATAATACCATTATAAATAACACAGCTTATATTAGTGTTCATTTTGAAACATTACTTGATAATTTTAACCAGAAATTTATTTATTGGTTCACTAAGCTAAAATTGATAAACAATAAATTGCTCATACGTAAAAGGTACAGTTTGATGAATTTTAACATATGTGTATACCTGTGAAGTCAACACCTAGTGAAAACAATGAATATATCTATCACCCCAGAGGGTAATATTATCTATCATTCACCTTTCTCAAACCATCCTTCCTTTTATTTTAACACCCAAGAAACAAATAATCTGCTTTCTGTTACTATGAATTTTCGTTAGCATTTTGTAGAATTTTATGTAAGTAGATTCATGCAAGATATGTTTTCTTATTTGGCTTTTTTTTTTTTCTGAACATAATGATTTTTATTTTCATCCATATTGTTGCATGTATTAATAGTTTTTGCTTTGTTATTTATGAGTAGTATTCCATTGTGGGTACATAGCCCATTTTGTTTATATACTTATCTATGTATGGATATTTGTATTGTTTCCAGTTTGGGGAGATTTTAAACAAATCTGCTATGTATATTTCTTGAACAAGTCTTTTTACAGACATTTGCTTTCATTTCTACAGGAAAAATGTCTAGGAGTGAAATGGTGGGATTGTATGGTAGGCACATATTTAAGAAACTTGTAAATTTTTAAAAAGTGGTTATACCATTTTATCCTCCTACCAACAGTGTATGAGAAGTCCCACTGTTCCACTTTTTGAAAGGCAATATCTTTTAATCTTCACCATTCTAGTGGGCATATAGTGATATTTCCTCATGGTTTTAATTTGCAGAGCCTTAATAACAGTGAAGGTGAGCATTTTTTGTCATAGTTTTTAGCCATATGTATCTTTTCTCTGGTCAGCCATCTGGTCAAATTTTTTTTAACTAATTTTAAATTGGATTATTCTATTCTATTACTGAATTCTTAAGATTCAATACATATTCTGGAGACAGGTCCCTTCTACACATACATATTTCCAAGTATCTCCTTCTAGTCTGTAGTTTGATCTTTCTTTCTTTCTTTCTTTCTTTCTTTCTTTCTTTCTTTCTTTCTTTCTTTCTCTTTCTTCTTTCTTCTTCTTTCTTCTTTGCAGTTCCTTTTGGTGACCAAATGTTTTTAATTTTGATAACATCCAATTTATCAATTATTTTCTTCTTTAATGTCTTCTTGGCTAGCGGAGCTATTATAAAATAGCATAAACTGGGTGACTTAAACAACAGAAATATATTTCTTACACTTTCAGAGACTGAGATTCCAAGATCAGGGTGCTAGTATAGTCAGATACTCGTAAGGAGTACCATCCTGGTTTACAGACAGCCACCACCTCTTCTCTCTGTGTGCTCATTAGGCCTTTTTTCAGTACAAGTCCTTGGAAAGAGAGAGTAGGTTTTCTAATGTTTCTTCATATAAGGCTACTAATCTCGTTATGAAGGGTCTCACTGTCATGAGCTCATCTCAACCTAATTACCATCATATTGGGATTAGGCTTTTAGCATATAAATTTTGTGAGAACACAAACATTTAGTTCATGACATATAACATGGTTTTGGTCTTCTAAGAATATTAATCCTAAACCAGAATAACTATGCTTTGCTTCTGTGTTTTCTTCCAAAATGTTTATAGCTTCAGCTTTTATTTTTTTTTATTTTATTTATTTATTTTTAAATTTTATTTTATTTTATTTATGATAAGCACAGAGTGAGAGAGAGAGAGAGGCAGAGACACAGGCAGAGGGAGAAGCAGGCTCCATGCACTGGGAGCCTGATGTGGGATTCGATCCCGGGTCTCCAGGATCGCGCCCTGGGCCAAAGGCAGGCGCCAAACCGCTGCGCCACCCAGGGATCCCAGCTTCAGCTTTTATATTTAAATCTATAATAAATTTCAAGTTAATTTTTGTATATTGTGTAAGATTAGGGTTGGAAGGGGTTTTGTTTTCTTGTCTGTTTTGGTGTGTGACTATCCAATCGTTTCAGTTCTATTTTTTATACCTATTTATGTAAAAGAACTCGAATATCCAAAGCAACCTTGAAAAAGAACAAAGCTGGAGGTATCACAAACCCAGATTTCAAGATACATTACAAAGCTATAGTAATCAAAACAGTATGGTACTAGCACAAAAATAGACACAAAAATCAATGGAAGAGTACAGAAAGCCCACAAATAAACCCACATTTATATGGTCAACTAATCTATGACAAAGAGGTGAGATTATACAATACAGAAAAGATAGTCTTTTCAATAAATGTTGCTGGGAAAACTGGATAACTACATGCAAAAGAATGAAACTGGACCACTTTCTTATACAATACACAGAAATAAATTAAAAATGAGCTAAAGACCTAAATGAGATCTGAAACCATAAAACTCCTAAAAGCAAACACAGCAATCTCTTGGACATTGGCCTTAGGAACATATTTATGGATATATCTCTTCAGGCAAGGAAACAAAGGCAAAAAATAAACTAGTGGGAGTACATAAAAAAAAAAAAAGTTTTGCACAGCAAATGAAATTATCAACAAAACAAAGAGGCAACCCAATCAATGGGAGAAGATATTTGCAAATTATATATGTGATAAGGGGTTAGTATCTAAAATATATAAAGAACATATAACTCAACTCAAAAGAAAGGAAAGAAAGAAAGAGAAAGAAGAAAGAAGAAAGAAAAAGAAAGAGAAAGAAAGAAGAAAGAAAGAAAGAAAGAAAGAAAGAAAGAAAGAGAGAAAGAGAGAGAGAGAGAGAAAGAGAGAAAGAGAGAAGAGAAAGAGAGAAAGAGAGAAAGAGAGAAAGAGAGAAAGAGGAAAGGGAAGGGAAGGGAAGGGAAGGGAAGGGAAGGGAAGGGAAGGGAAGGGAAGGGAAGGGAGAAAGCAATCCCATTTAAAAATGGTAAGAGGACCTAAATAGACTTTTTTTTCAAAGAACATATACAGATAATCAACAGACACATAAGAAGATATTTAACGTCACTAATCATCAAGGAAATGTAAGTGAAATCACAATGAAATATCATCTCACACTAGGGGGACCACCTGGGTAGCTCAGTCGGTTAAGCATCTGACTTTTGAGCTCAACTAAGGTCGTGATCTCAGGATCATGAGTTCAAGCCCCACATTGGTCTCCATGAAACCTAATTAAATAAAGTTAGGTAGAGCCTAATTAAAAAAAAAAAAGAAATATCTCATACTAGTCAGAATGGCTAGTACCAGACAAGAAATAATAATGCACTCCTACATTTATTGCATTATTATTTACAATAGACAACCCAAGTCAAGTGCCCATCAATATATGAATAAATATAAAAGAAGTGTATACATACACAGTGGAATATATCACAAGAATGTGATATATTTGTGAAATTCTTGTCACTAGAATTTGTGACAAGATAGATGGACCTAGAACATATTATACTAAGTGAAATCAGTCAGATCGAGAAAGACAAATACCATATGCTCACTTATATGTGGAATCTGAAACCAAACAAAACTAATGGACAAACAAACAGAAAAACAAACTCTTAAATACAGAGAACAAACTACTGGTTGCCAGAGCAGAAGTGAATAGGGGGATGGGCTAAATAGATAAAGGGGAGTAAGAGGTATAAATAAATATATCATGGAGATAAAAAGTACATCATAGGGAATATAGTCAATAATACTGTAGTAATGGGTGGTGATGTAGACAGTGACTACACTTACTTTGGGCACTGAACAATGTATAGAATTGTCGAATCAATATGTTCTCACCTGAAATTAATATAACATTGTACTTCTGTTATGCTTCAATACAAAAAGAATCAAAAACATTTTACACAATTTTTCCATTATCCCCATAAAGTTATTTCAGTGATATCTAAGCAAGATATAACTCAGTATGAAAGTAATCATGTTGAAATCAAAGAATTGGCATTACTTTCAAAACATCTCAATCAATCTCATGATTGTCCTAATGTTTTGAAGACAAAACAAACTGGGACCAAAAATTAATTAATAAATAATGGCAGTAAGGCACTAAGATTAATGAATAATTTTTCTCACTATGGAAATATACTGTTGGCAGAAGACAATTACAAAACTGTAATATCTCTTTGTTTCCTTTCCCTCAAAAAAGCAAAAAAACATATTGAATATTATTTACTTAAATATTTCCTTCTAGGAGTAGAAACTCTCTTAGACCCATTCATAATGTTTTTCCAAGCTAATATTTTGTAAAAATAAATAAATATATTTAAAATTGAAAGAACTGAATTGTAATATAGATCTTTCCTTTTTTTCTGTGTTGAAAGAATTAAACAGCAGAGATGACAGTGTGTTAATCGGGGCTCATTTAGTTGTAAGTGATAGAAATTGAACTAGCCATGGCTTAAACAAGAAGTTTATAATTTTGTATGATTGAATAAATTAAGATCTAGTGTTCCCTTCAGGTGTTTAGGATTTTCAATTATGCCCATAATACTGTTTTTCATTCTTTCCATTTGTTGACTTAGCCTTGTCTCTATGGGCAAGTTACTGATATAAGATAACAAAAGTCGGTCCTCTCTAGCACAAGTTAAATGATCCTTAGAGTTTAAAATCTCAGAAAAGACATTTCCTTTCACCTAGAATCTATATCAATTGCCCCAAATCCTGGACTGATAACCATATCAAAGGGAATTCTGATTATTTTAGCCCAAACCTATAGTGCTATACAGAATTGGAAGAGATAAGGTTCATTAAAGCCTAGAGAACCTCGGTTAGCAGGAAAAAAAGTGGAGGAATTGTTCGGCAAGCAGGAAAGCAGATTCAGGCAAAGACAGAGAGAAAAAATAATCTACTCCTCGGAATTATTTTATATCAGAAAAGGCTTTTTTTTTTTAAATAAAGTACATATGAAATGTCAATAGATTTTGAAATTATTAACTATTTTATAACCTAAAAAATAGTCTAACAAAATATAAAAAAGAATTGTAATCCAAAAGAGGACATAAAGTGACTTAGTCGAAGAAAAAAAATAAAATTTGCTATTTACCTTTAAGTAAAAATGCCCACATGATTTTATAGCTAAGTTCTTTCTTACTCTCAAACTTATGTTACACAGCCTATTTAACAGCATTTACAAACTCCCTGGCATGTTCTGTGAAACTCTCATAATCATAAAACTGCCAAAAAAAGAAACTATAGTCCAATTAATGCATTTGATTAGATGCAAAAGTTATAATTAAATCATTAGTAAATTGAAATGGAGAGTATTAAAAGATCAGATATTCTGTTCAAGGAGATTTTATTGCAGGAAAAGTAGTTTATCCAGTATCAGGAAGCCTATGAACACAGTTTAAAGAATGACATAGTTAAATATGCACTTGTGTCAATGAATGGAGAAAAGTGACCTTATCAGTTATTCTTAATAAAAGCTCAGAATAAAACAGGACTGAGAAAGAACTATGCAGACGTGGTAAAAAGACCCTTTTCCTTAGATCATAAGGAATTATGTCAAATATCACGTCAGATGTTGAAATAACAAAGTCATTGTCATCAAAAGAAGAGTGGACAGAAATGCTAGTTCTCATCACTATAATTTCATAGGCATTCTGGGAATTCCAATCCTGTGATAGACCTCTGGCAACAATGTTGCTACAACTTTAGGAATAAAGATAGACATATTAAGAAACTGGAAGCACCTGAGTCTCTAATGGCAGTGTAAAGCAATCATCCAACATCAGTTTTTCTTCAGACATGTCATGTGAGAATATTTATGGTAATATTAGTAATATTAGTTGGGTTTTCTATAATTTGCTAATATATGTCTTCCCACTACTACAATGCCTAATTATCAAAGAATTAAAATTAATGAGCATTAAAGGATATGACTAAATGCTACACAGACATGCAAAAATCATCAACTATTCTTTATAATAGTTAGAAATATAAAAGTAAAAATAAAATATAATAATAGTTCTTTCTTATCAGTTAAAAATCCTACTGCTATCCATCAAAAAATTTGGAACTAGTTAGAAATAAAGCTATGATGAATGAAAATAAAATATATATTTAACACATATATATTAAAATATATGTGTTAAATTTAAAAAATGTGTTAAATATATATATAAAATATTAAACATATTTAAATTTTTTAAATATATATATATATATAAAATTCAAATCTAAGAGGAGCCTGGGTAGCTCAGTTGATTGAACATCTGACTTTGCCTCTGGTCATGATCTCAGGGTCCTAGAACTGAGCCCTGTAACAGGCTCCCTGCTGAGCAAAGAGTCTACTTGTCTCTCCCTCTGACCTGCTTGTGCCTACACTCCCTCTCTCTCACATAATTAAGGTCTTTAAAAAATAAAATAAAATTTAAATCTAAGAAGACGAAAAATGACTTAATGAGAAGACATTACATAATTATATCAACATAAATCAAAGTGATATATAAAATTAATGCAATTCTAATGAAAATCACAAGTAATTCAGCAAAGTTATTTTATGACGCAGGTGGAAGTGTACAAAAGTTGTCACGGAAATTTGAAATAGAAAAATAGTAGCAGGAAGTGGTTCTCACAAGATTTTTTTTTTTTGAGTTTTTTATTTTTAAAGATTTTAAAAATGTATTTATGCATGAGAGAGAGAGAGAGAGAGAGAGAGAGAGAGAGAGGCAGAGACTCAGGCAGAGGGAGAAGCGGCTCCATGCAGGGAGCCTGATGTGGGACTTGATCCCGGGTGTCCAGGATCAGGCCCTGGGCTGACGGCGGCGCTAAACCGCTGAGCCACCAGGGCTGCCCTCTCACAAGATATTTTAAAAAGAAAACCTTAAAACTAGAGAAATTGAAACAGTCTGGTTTGGGCAGAAAAAGGTAGTTAAATGCATCCAAGCATATATAAAAACCTTTAATGTGATAAACATGACATTTCAATTCTGTGGGAAAATGATGACCCAATCAATAATACTGTTGGCAAAATTGTCCTTAAAACTAAAAGAAAACACCCTGTCAACATACATAAATAGATTCCAGGTGAATTAAAGTTTTACATATTATATTGATATACAATATGACATAAATGCTATATACATGTATATACTTATATACACACGTGTGTATGCATTTATAGTACTTTAATAAAATATTTAAAAGATGCACAACACATATACAAGTCCAAATGCCATAAATAAAAAGAATGATAAATTTGAATAGAACAAAAAGAAACCAAAAACCTGGTATTATTTAAATTTCATATAATCAAAATGGAAAAACAAATATTTGCTGTGTGTGAACAAAGGGTTATATCTCTTATGTGCCCAAAGTCCCTACAACTTGTTACAAAGAAAACCAAAAATGGGCTAACTTAATGTGTGTATCCATCAGAATATACTAGGTTGTGCTGGACCAACAAATTACCCCAGGGATTCTAGAAGCTTAGCAAAGTTATGTCTTGCTGATGCTACTTAATTTTTTTTTTTAAGATTTTTTATTCTTGAGAGAGAGAGCATGTGTGCACAAATAGAGGGAGGGGCAGAGGGAGAAAAAAAACGCAAACCGGGGCTGGATCTCACAAACCCTGAGATTATGACCCAAGTCGAAACCAAGAGTCAAGAGTTTAACCAACTGAGCCACCCAGGTTCCTCATGCTCATTCTATTTATGCTATACAGGAAGCGGAGATGGGTGGGGACCTCTGTTCTCTATATTCCCTTAGGAACACAATCTGAAGGAATCAACATCAATTTGAACCTGTACTAACTAGAAGATAGGGTCTCATTTTTCATTTTGAAAGAGAACACCAGTGTAATTCAGTACTTTGGTCTGGGAATGACTACAGTCACTTATTCACATATTAGTCGTCCCATGGCCACACTGAACTTCAAGAGGACAGGAAAATATAATTCTCTATGGACCCAGAATTAGAGGAAAAGTAGATAAATTGTGACCATTAATAATGCTTTCCAAAGAGCATGAAGCTGAAAAATTTCAAAGAGGATGAAATCCCGTGGTTAATAAATTTATGACAAGAAGATCAATAGCCCTGTAGCTATTAAATTTAATAATAATACTGCATTACAAAACATCAGATTGGCAAACACCTAACAGATTAGTAGCATTCCATTTTACATTGTAGGGAAAGGCCTCCTTTTGACACTGCTGGGAAAGTGAAAATATAAAATTTAGGAAATAACTATTCAAGATGTGTTACTTATTTAAATGTCAATACTATTTTTAGAATCTTCTTTGTCATTAAAGTATGGATATTTGAATATGAGAATATTTATTTCACCATATTTATATATGCGAATATTTATTTCACCATTTTAATATCATGATAAAGGCAATGACCCATATGACTACAGATTTATGTTAAATTATGGTATGTATATTTTGTGGGATGTTAGGTAGTGGTTAGATGAAAGCCACCTATCCAATCAAATTGACTGGAAAGACAGGCATGATATATTTATAAATGAAAAGCAGCTGAAAAGTAATCTGTGTTGTATCATACAAAAATAAAGGTAAGAGATGAAAGGAAAGGAGAAAGAAAGCAGAGAAGAAGAGAGAGAAAACAGTGGGGGAAAGAAGGAAGAAAAATATGCCCTTATACACACAAAAACATAAAATCTGCATGCCTGAATTGTTTGTTAAGATTCTTTCTGTATAGGTGCACCTGGGTGGCTCAGTCAGTTAAAAACATCTGCCTTTGGCTCAGGTCATGATCCCCGGATCCTGGGATCCAGACCACATTGGGCTCTCTCTCCGAGGGGAGTCTGCTTCTCCCTCTCCCTCCGCCCCTTCCCTCACTTGTGTGCATGATCTTTCTCTTTCTCTCATAAATAGATTTAAAAAAAAGATTTTTGCTGTACAGAACATTATTTATGATATCGTCAGAAGATATCTATGAAATGTTCTAATTAACCTTCCAAAATATTATTTGATAGACTAAAAAAAATGACACCTCCAGCATTAAATATGCATTTTCAAGAAGCTAAGTCTTTTGTTTGTTAAACTTCAATTTGGGTCAAACACTTGTAAGTGATTATCTGATTTTCAAATCTTTGATATCAATCCATCTTCTCTCTGGCATATGCCCTTATTAGTAAAAACTTACATTTGAGTAAATAATGGAATTTCTATTCCTCAGTTCCACAATGAGAGAAAGGGACTGTCAGTTCACTTAAAAACATAAAAATTAATGATTCTAAATATTTAAGCTAAGTAATCATCTTTCATGAAAATGTTCCATTTCAAAATTTTTGGTCATTCCACAAAAACAGATGGCTTCATCAAAATTTTAAATTCTGGCCATCTATTTTAATTGGGTGCTACTTTAACATTTAAATATCTAAATAAATGTAAATGTAAGCTAAAACTTATAGAAATAATATATGTTTCTGAAAGACAGCAGTCTTAAAACAGAGTTCACAGTCATATTTTTATTTAGCCAATCACCTCTGTGATTTTGAATGAATTACCTAACTTGCTCTGTCTCCATTACTTCATCCATACAATACCCATGCAATAGGGATAATATTACCTACCTTGTAGGTTTGTTGTTGTTGATTAAATCAGATGATGTATGTGCTTAAAACAGTACATAATGACTCAACAAATGCTTGCTATTAACACTATATCATCGAGAATACACACTATGGCACAACTGAAAATCAGTCAAACAATTAAAATATGTTTTCTTTTTTTTAAGTTTGTTTGTTTATTTGAGAGAGAGCGCAGAACGTGTGAGAACATGATTTGAGGGGAAACGGCAGATGGAGAGGAAGCAGCAGTCTCCCTGCTGAACAGGGAGCCTGATGAGGGGCTCGATTTCAAGACCCTGGAATCATGACATGAGCTGAAGGGAGGTCATTAACCAATTGAGCTGCCCAGGTGCCCTACGATATCTGATTTCTAAAAGGAGCAGATGATATCCCTTTCAGAACTCTATGAAAGCTGGTGATTTTTCTTTCTATGCCTCTGTCACGGATTTAAGCTTTCTTACCAAATATTTCTAAAGAATATAAAGTGAGCATATGGAAATAAACACGTAGACATTTGAAACAGGTAGCTTTTGTTGCCTACATGTATTTTTTATGTGTAGTTTTATGTGTAGCTGATGAGACAATGGGAATTCAGTAATTTAACTCAAACTTGTGCTGCCTTCATACTTTTTACACTGATCAGGGTCTTCAGCTTGTCTTCAGGCTTTGAACTTTCTGTTTCCCCCAAACTCTTATCACTTATGTAGGATATTATATAATACTATATAATGGAGATTATCATAAAATCAACAAACCTAGAGTCGTATCTAGGCTCTGCAGTAAGTTAATGATTTGATAGTCATGTCCATGCATTCATACATTCCATAAATGTATTTATTGAGTGGTGATTATGTCTTAGACATTGTGCTGGGTACTCAGAAAACAACAGTAAGCAAAACAGACCAAACCTCCTGTCATCTTAGTGCTTACATCCTAGTCGGTTTCCTGATCTGTAAAATTGAGTAATAATTGATACCTCTCAGAGTTCTAATGAGGTTTAATGAGTTAATGCAAATAAAGTAATTGCAATAGAGAAAATTCTTAGTAATTATTAATTATCCTTTTAATGTTCCTTAGGTTTTCTAAAATGAAGATGAAAATATATTTAAAAAAAATAGTGCAGTGTTAATGGATGTTAATAGTGCAGTGTTAATAGGTCCAGCAGAAAAAAAAAAAAAAAACTATCTTCATTTTTGGTTAATATGCATTTGAAGTAATGACAATATAAAACAAGAAAACAAAATTAATGTCTCTAAGGCTAATGGAGCAGGATAAATAGCTAGACTATTCTTCTCCTTAAGCAGGGACACCTAGTGCCATATCTTGAATCATAACTTTGGCAAACTCATAAATCTGCAGAGCAGGATGGCTGTGATTTGTTATACCCAATATGAACATTACTGGTTTTAACAAGAAGGAATATCATTAAACTTCTCAAGAGTATAGTGGTATTTCATTCATTTCTGTTATTGTTCACAATAATCAGCAGACTGTCATGTACATAATAAATATTGAATGAATTTTAGCTGAATAAGAATGAATTACATTTATAATAAAAGACTATTTTCTTGATTTGCAACATTTGTTTCCTTTTTATGGTTTAAGATAGTTGGGGCAGCTCTGGTGGCTTAGTGGTTTAGCGCCTGCCTTCAGCCCAGGATGTGATCCTAGAGTCCCAGGATCGAGTCCCACCTTGGGCTCCCTGCGTGGAGCCTGATTCTCCCTCTGCCTGTGTTTCTGCCTTTTTCTGTGTCTCATGAAAAAATGAAATCTTGAAAAAGAAAAAGATAGTCATTGTCCAAACTCTATTAAAAAAAAAAAAAAAACCTGATAGTCCAAAAGATTAAGCTGAAGTTCTAAAGATAATGACAACTTGATTAGGCAATTATGTATCGTTTTATATTCACAGATACATTTTCGGTCTCCCTGTCAATGGTATGATCTTAGAAAAGTCATTTTCAAATAGTTTTTTGGAGCACTAAGGTTTTCCTACACTCAGAGGGAATGAGGGATAGTCTGATCATCGGGGGATATGTCAATCCTCCTCCCCACCCCTTCCATCAGAACAGCGCAGCTTTTTTTGTTTTGTTTTGTTTTCTATTTTGGGTTTCCTAACAGGAGATTTCATTTGAAACCTTATTTTATTTTTAAGATTTATTTATTTATTTATTTATTTATTTATTTATTTATTCATGAGAGACACAGAGAGAGAGAGAGAGAAAGAGAGGCAGAGACACAGGCAGAGGGAGAAGCAGGCTCCATTCAGGGAGCCTGATGCAGGACTCAATCCCGGGTCTCCAGGATCATTCCCTGAGCTGAAGGCGGCACTAAACCACTGGACCACCAGGCCTGCCCCTTATTTTCTTTTAAAGTAAGTTTCAAAAGCATGGTCACAGGCAATTAGCAAAACACAATTTTAGAATGAAATATAAAAAACAAAATCTAAGTTACATAATTTAGTCATTACCTTTAAAATTAAAAAAAAATAAAATAAAATATACAAAAAATACATGTTGAATTTACAGGAGATCTACAGTCAATGCTATCTCATGCAAAATCTACAGATGAAAAATAGAAGATATCTTTAGATCAAATCTGGAAAGGTTTTTTAGCAGGTGTTCCATTTAGAACCAACACACTACTTAACAGAGAGCATGGTAATTATGAAAATTATTTTTAGTAGACGAAGTTGCTGAAGCTATCTGCACATCAAAATTTGAAACTTCTCAATATGAACCCTGCTTCAACTTTGAGCTCAGGTTTTAAATTATGGAGAATGCAAAAATATGATTTTTCACAGGAGGAAAAAATCATGATAAACTAAATGTTTAAGGACATATTTTATCCTATATCACATCACATTATAGAGGTTAAATCATTTGTTCAGCTTTACTAATCACCTATGATGTTATAGCAAAGGGTTGCTAACGGAAATATGAAGAAGAATATGACATATTTCCCTTGGGTAATGTAGTATATATCTGCTACAGGTCTTATACAACAGAGAAAGTGTTATTTTGTGATAAGTGGAGTTAAGAAAGGCTTCACAGAAGAAGAAATATTTGAATTTTGTCTTGAAGGATGAGTGATGTGATGCTGTTAAAGTGAGAATAGAGAATCCAGATAGAATTGTTTGAATGTCCAGAGAGGAAAGGTACAAAACAACTTGCTGGGATGGAGAATTATGGATAATTTGATAAAATCAGACTGTAGAAAGATGAAGACGGGTTGAAGAAAGGTGAAAGGTAAGGCATACTGAGGTTGTGGATCTTATCTGTAAGCAATGAAAAGTATGGAAACACCCACAGCTAGAAGTATAATATGGCACTTCTCTGATGCTGCAGATCACTATTCACAGTGTAAACCTTAGGTTAGAATAGATTGAAAAGAGGGAGAAGAATAAGAGTATTATTCACTAGGAATCTCCTGTGTTGGTTTCAACTATCTAATCTCTGTAGATATTTGTGCTTGAATAGTTGGGTTATGTTTTTCTCTGTCACTATATTATGATCTCCCTCAGAGATAGTAATCTGGATCTTCTTTCTATATTCAACAACTCATTCAGAAGCCAGCACACAGCAGAGTCTTCGGATTTAAAAAAATTAAAAAGCAGAAAGAAATAAAATAAAATTTAATTGTGCTACTTTACAGTGTACTTCAGCTCTTCAACTGCAGCAGAGTGGAGAGCTTTGTAAATATCGATAGAACTCCCTTACTGCTGAACATGTTCATGAGTTTTAATAAATATGTTCTTTGTTGAAGCGTTATCATTAATGATTAATATAGTTTCTAAGGTTTAAACAGCTATAGGTTCTCTGACAGGTAACCTCCACAGAGTGAAGAAAATAATAAAACCAAGAGGAGTACAAGGATGCCAGTTTCATTTAGCCATTTGGAATGGAAAAAAAAATTAAATGAAAACTTCATAACATAGATACTTTCAATAGAAGCTGACCATTCTTTAAATTTTGGAATTTTGTTTTATTTACTGAGGATAGATGTTGGGTTTTTAAAGGGAGGAGGGATATATTTAAAATTATAATCAGGGTAACCTTTTTATTTTTTCAACTGACATTTATACATATTTCCTGAACTATTCAAATTAATATAGTACCAAATTCAGTCACAAGTTAAGAACACAGAATGCATGTGTTTTGTTTCCCTGACAACATCATGCATTCATTTCCATGTGTCCAGATTCAAAGGCATGGCAAGCCAATGTTTGAAAAAGGAAACTGATTAAAAATTATTATTGTGCGAGTAAGATAATTTTATACAGCTATTGTTTAGATTGAGAAGATAGAGAATAATGATTTTTATCACAACAGAAATAAAATCAAGCCAGATAATGTTCCAATGGTTTCTTACACATTTTCATTTCTTAAGGTATAGATTTCAATTGAATTTATTAACATAGACATATTTTTCAGTCAGAATTCTATATTTGCTTTTCTAATATATATTTTATATGCATATATCCATTGTCTCTATTTGAGTTTAATTAAGGTTCACCATGTGCCAAGAATATTTATGATTTTATAACGCTTCTATCTATCTCTTATAAATGGAACTAGAACAAGAGGTTTTCTAGTACACATGTAATTAATCATCAGTATGCATCACTACCAACCCTGGGATGGGCAGTAGCAATTTAACATATCTGTGGTCTATGAATTTGATCTGAGAAGGTAACTGGTAGATCTCTCCCACCCCCTCAAAAAATGGTATCCTGTATTCTTTGAGGAATCAAGTCCTTTACCTTAAATTTAAGTAATAAATCTTTAATATATTATTTTTCCCAGGCAACGTGTATAAAGTGTATAAAATTACATTGTCTATTCTGGACAGCCTAGAGGTCCAGAGTGACTAACGTATAGGGATGGTACAGTGGACTGGAAGAAATATGATGTATGCAAAATAGACACATTGTAATGGCAGGGAAGGTAGGCCTATGTTTATTTAAAGAAAAGCGAAATAAACATTGATAGTTAATGTAAAAAGAGAGTTATTTTGTTAGAATATATTCTTGCTTGTGTTTTGGGCAACTTTTATGTCGTAGATGCAATTAAACTTGAATTTAAAAGCATTCTCTGGTAGTATTAAGATAACATATTTCCCATAGTAGCAATTCATCATTACCTTTGTAGTTAACCTTGAAGCCAACAGAGCCGACGCTTTCATCTGTTTGAAGATGCAGCCACATTTGGCTACTCATGCTCACTATCAAGTCTGGCACAAAGCTTCCAGTCAGCCTAAAAAAGAGATGGACGGAGAAGAGAAAAATGGGTTATTAAAACACTCTCTGCATGAAAATTATGAACCAGAACTATTTCTCAGTACTTTCTTGGCTAGAAAAAAAAAAAAGTCAGATAAACTTGCAAGGCTCTGCGTTGTTGTAATAGAACAAACAGCACAATTTAGTGATCAAGATTTATTATAAGTAAGTACCATTTCATGTGTTTAACTAGGTTAGGTCTTTTATAACCCTGAGGCAAGATATTAAATTTTAGACTATCAGAGAATCGTATACTTCTTTTTGAACTGAAAAGAAAAAGAGGATCTAAAATATCTTTAATTTTTTTTAGACACCAGCAATGCTCTTCATTTTAACCTTTCAAGTTTTACAGAACTTTGCTCTGAAGAAATATTATGAAAAATATTTAAGCACTGTCCAAAACAATAAAATGGCAAGGAATATAATATATCCCTTTGCAGTATTGATATCAGACTACCTATGTTATGTATTATTGTTTTTACTGCAAATAATTTTATCTTAAAGAACATGTTGCTAGTTTGATGGAGCATCACTGAATCTATGCATTAATAATCTCATTCAGCAGTGCTCAATTTTAAAAAGGAAAATTACCTCATGTTTCCTCTGTCATTAATTATGTTACAGTCACATACTTGAACCAAAGCCAAGGGTCATATAAAGGAGGAAAGCAAAGGAGTAAATAAGGCCTTGGGGCAGCAGGGGGAGTCTTCAAGAGTAGGAAAAGGAAAAAAAAATGGACTCACTGCTGAGTAAGATATCCATAGTGATGGGGAATTCTATATTATATACTAAAAAGATACGTATTTAAAAGAAGGGATTCCTAAGTGTTTAGGTAGTTTATTGCTAAAACCATGAGGATTGCCTGGAAGTTACATGAGGAGAGAAGGTATAAAGTTTCCCTCTGTAATAAAATGGGCACCCTAAGAGTTCAGGTTTTTGGATGGAGGCTACACTAAATATAACCAGCAGAGGGCAGCATGGATGCCCGTAACCTCAAAATGACCAGGGCAGCTCATTATCCAGCCATCAAAACTGTAAAATATCATCAGCCAACTGCATTAAATATAGCTGTGTCACCAGTGTCCAATGTTACAGAATTTATGATAATCTATCACAAATAAACTCAACTAAACATTATGATTTAATCTTGGGATTATATGTGACACTGAGGAACACTGTGACAAATAAAATACTATATTGTGGAATTTTAAAGTATATTCATTGTCTTCCTGCTAAATCAAATTTAAAATTATTAAAATATAGAAGATTCACACACATTTTCATTTTTAATATGTATCTGTATATACAGCTATGTATACCCATCTGCATGTATACAGACACTCCCTATCTTTCAATGAAACTTTGTAGCATTTGAACTTTTGATTTTCAAATTGATGAGTTCATAAGTACTACTCTTTTGAGCTATAGCAGAGTGGTAGGTTTATGGGCAAGAGTGAGAACTCAACCTCAGAAAAAAGAAAGTGATTTCATTATGAAACAGACGTATGAGCTTAACACTATAGGATGTGCATCAGATACACCTCATCAGATATACCATATCAAATACGCCAACAATCTGCCTTACACTAAATATTAAAAGTTGTTTTCAGGAAAGGATTGCATATTTGCTCTTTCTTATGTGCTCTTATTTCCTTTTCAGACCTAAACTTTTACCACCCCAAACCTCTAGCATGATAACTTATAGCTCATGACAAACAGCTAACACATACATCCTAAATTGTTCCCTTGCTACTTTGTTCCCTTATGATTCACACATTCATGCCTAGTGTAAGGGTAAGTATAAATCTGAAAAATAATAATAATTAAATTAAAATGTTCCCTGATGCTAAAAGGAAAAGAGAAAACACCCTTCTCTTTAGCATTTCCTTGAACTTGAAGTTGTGACATATGTTCATTTCAAGTGTATATAAATCTTTTAAGTTAAATAAGCCTCCTGCCAACGTTGCATGCTGTGAATGTCTTTTTTGGAGGCCTCGATGCTATTTCTCTGAAATGTGAACATCAAGAAGGATGTTGTCTTGCCTTCTTGTTTTGGGGGAAATTTAAGCCTAGGAACAGAGCTTTATGTTGTAACTTCCTGTTCAGCATAAAGACAGGAATTTTATTTAATTTTGGGGGGGGGAGGATAAGGGCAATTAACATTCATATAACATGCGTCATGTAGCATGCATTAACTGTATCTGCTTGACAATAAAAGGGTGAGATTTATTTCTTTGCAATCTCTTTGGGTTGCTTGTGATGCACATCACAGTCTGGTTTAATGCTTATTCAATATTAAAACTGTTTTATTCTTTCTTGCATTTTGTGGAGAGAATTAACTAGGTTGACAGGTGATGTTATTTTTGATTATATTTCCCCAACAATTTGGTGATGAAGATAGGATACAAATGGCAGTTCTTACATTAAATGGATTGGTTAAAAGTCTTGTGGTCACAACAATCTAATAAGAAACCCTGGATTATAAAGTCTTTCTTCTAGTGTGCCCTCCTCTTTTGAAATACTGTCTGGATGGACCACTCTCTCAAGTTCAAGATTTTATTATTTGGTAAGCAAGAATAAATTAGGCTGTATATCCCATCAAGATCATGAATAGCATCAATGGTGAAAACTATGGGAAGCTTGCAGTCCTTTCTCTTAAACAGGTAATGTCTCTCTGTCAATTTGGAATACATATGAGAATCCAGTCCTTTGGGATTTTTGAAGGTTTTAGGAGGGCCTCACTCCAAGCAAATTAAATTTTTTTGTATGGATATCATTCTAAGAGGAAAGTTAAAAATGATTTAGATAGTCTGTGGAGAGACTGGGAAGAATGGAAGAAAAAAATGTGAAAATTCAAGGGACTTTCTTTTTCACAGAGGCCCTGCTTTCCTTTCTTGGTTGCCTCTGCTCCCTCCATCTCCCCTGTCTCTTTATTCTTTAAATTTACAGCTCCACACTTGGGGATGTTCACTCGCTACTGTGTGGAATTCTGCAGCCAGCAGATTTTGCTTCTTTGATGGAGCAAGTCTACTGGGGACCAGAAGATGACCCAGCACATGAAGGAGTAACCAACTTTCCACCATCGTCTAGTACTCGGAAGAACTGAGGCTTCTGATGACCCACTGAAAGAGCCTGCTCACAGCCTTTCCTCTAGTGATGACCTGGGAGAAACCACAGTGTTGCATACAGAAGACACGTGAACCCTCTATTATTTTCCATTAACAGTGTTCTGAGACTTTTTCAGGGTTTACTAGCATGGATACAGAGGCAGATCAAAATCATCGTCTGGTTCTTTGTTTTGGCTCTCTGAGGTCAAATTGAGAAAAGGGAGTAGAATGGCAAGGATGACTATTACTCAAATATTAGCAGGAATTACTCAGTCCAGGGACAACCTGAACAAATACAAAGAAGAAAATAAGAAGTTAAAAACTGCAGGTGAACCCTTCAGTTAAGACTATTTACTCAAGGAAATAACCTCTACAGTGGCCAATCTGTACAGGGAACTATGAAAGAAGAGAAAACATTATGTCATTATTGCAAGAAAGCTGAAACATTGGAAAAAGGATTGGAGAAAAAAAAAAGACTCCAAAGGATACACAAATTGCAGAAAGAAGCATCAGGAATGCCCAAAAAGCTAAGGAATAACTGTCAAAATGGTTTAAAATTGACATACTGAGGAAATCTCAGCAGTTGGAACTGGTGATATGTATGTTTCAATAACTTTCCCTCTGGCTAACATATCCTTGCTTTTTCTGTTAGATAGTAGTGTGAAATTTCCCCAGGAAGTCCTCATTTTCTGGCTGGTGATAGATCAATATAGGACAACGATCATTTGAATCAGTTCTGTGCTTTCTTCTTTTCTTCTGTGGTTCCCACCTGAAGAGGTCCTGTGACTGAGGAACATGTTTTCTTCCTTTCTCCTGATTCTCCTGTAAACCTACTGGAAGACATCTCTCTTGCAAATTTAGACTACCATATTGTATACTCCATCTGCAGTGGCTGTTAATTGCCCTCCGAAACAACATCTGGTTTGGTCACTGTGTGCCTTCTGAAAGAAAAGGGATATAGCAGGGAATAGCAGTCGTTCACCACACTGGAAAAGCACCCTGAGCAGAAACAAATCCATTTATTACTTTGGGCCCACAGAATAACAACATTGATTTACTCTGAGATATAGAACCAATAGAAATTACTTATCAGAATCATGAGTCATATGTCAAGCAATATACCCTTTGTTAAGGGATCAATGAGAAGGAAAAAAAATGGTTGTAAAAATTTTAGAAAAACAAAGGACAGTTATGAAAGAAAGGGCACTTACCCTTAATATTAATACTGCCAAATTCCCAGTAAAGAAGTAAATTTGATAAAGATTGTTGACCTTTTTACAAGATCTTAAGGAAATAAATAAAGTCGTTCCATTTATGTCTGTAGTTCCTAACAACAGAACTATAAATAACTTTGGTGCCATCCTCTGTGAAGTCTTTCTCCAATTTATCTATTTTCTGTTTTCTGTTTTTTTACTTTTTAATTTTTTTTCTAATTCCCCTCATGGAAAGTCTAAATCTCATTTACTTTTACTTATGGAGCAGTGCAGTATTTATGGCAAAAAAAAAATCTCAAGGGTTTCAGTATTTTCCTACTATTTCTCTAGTCATTTACAGGAAAACTTAGAGAGCTCTCCACCAGAAGGATCCATAGATATTCAATATATAGATGGTTTGCTGGTAGTATGAGAACCTAAAAACCCAAGTGGAACTGATGCTTTGACTTTGTTACAATTTCCTCTGTTCACAAGGGCACAAAGCCTCACTCCATAAACCACACCACTGCCAGACTGAGGTAAAATATTCAGGATAGTTGTTGATGCTGAAGGCCCAAACTGATACAATATAGGAGCCAGCCAATTTTGCAAATGAAAAAACTGATTACATAAAAACTACTCAGCCAACTTGGGGGACAAGCAGGATATTGTAGACAATATATCCAAATCTTTGCACAGTGGGTAAAACTCAGAGAGCAATCGCATAACTGCTCAGGATCGTCTCAGCATTGGGGTATTCTGAATTTTTGAAAAGCATTTCTATTTGTGTTGTCATGAAAATAAAGGCTCTACTTTTCTAGTTTTAATTAAAAAGCAGGGATTAGACCACAGGTTAATAATGTATTTCTCAGTTCTTCTGGAGATAAGGGCACTGTGGATACTGGGATGCTGTGGTAGAAGCAGACACACTTAAAAAGGTTCAAGACCTTGAGTCACTTGACTTATTTTCTTGTCCTATGTGCTGTGACAGTTATCTTACAAGTAAGATCGTGCTAGTTTTTCTTTCTTTCTTTTTCTTTCTTTCTTCTTCTTCTTCTTCTTCTTCTTCTTCTTCTTCTTCTTCTTCTTTCTTTTCTTCTTCTTTTCTTTCTTTCTTTCTTTCTTCTTTCTTTCTTTCTTTCTTTCTTTCTTTCTTTCTTTCTTTCTCTTTCTTTCTTTCTTTCTTTCTTTCTTTCTTTCTTTCTTTCTTTCTTCTTTCTTTCTTTCTTTTTTTGCCAGATCATAATCAAATAGATGATCATAACTGTTCAATGGCAATAGAAGACACTAGCCTCTGACTCTGACTTGGTTTGTCTGATATTCTTGTTTGTAATGACAATTTCATAATGTTTGCTGATGGGTCATGTACTTGGGATTAAAGTGGCCAACTTAAGGCTTTGCATGGTCTGCTGACTTATGAAATTTTGGAAACTTACATTTTGCCTAGAACTAAGCTGGCACAAGCAGCCTCGTCAATAGCAATCACAAGAATTACACCCCCATATAGAATGTGTTTGTTGTCTTTCATGCAACAGAACAAATTTGGAAAAACAGAGGATTCTCTACTTTGAGGAGGAATAAAGTATCTCATGGAAAATTGATAGCTGGCTTGTTAAAGACTGCACAACTGCCTGCTCAGATCAGTAAATCTCTTGTAGAGCTCACGCAGGCAGAATGAAAACTTCTGAAGGCAATGATTTTGCTGACAGAGCTTCAAAAGCCACTGTTAAATGTGGCAGATTTCAAATTTAGAAGCCTCACATTCAATACAACAAGCAATTTTTGTTAACTTCCAAATATATGCTTCACACACACAAAAATGCATAAATGGATCGGAAAAGGAGCTAAAAGAATTTTTACTGAACTATTAAAATTATCTAACAAAAACATTTCTACTCCACAGTCCTTATTTCTTGGTTAGCAATGTTGTGTCATCAAAATAATCATCTAAGTAAAAGAGGGATTTTTAAAGGCATTAGACTCTCAGTACATCTACCTAAAAGATGACATTAATCAAAATATATTAAAGAGATAAAAGTTTGTCAGCAGAATCCTTTAGAGGCCACTCCCAAGTTCTGTGTAGGCCATTTCCCCCAACCAACTTCTCTAGAATTCTGGTGGCATTTGGTTTGTAGAATTAATTCCTGTGGAATGGAATGTAAGAGATTATTTTCTAGTTATGGTATGATGATAGCTAGATGGTCTGAAGAAGTGTTTGCCTCTTTAGATGCCAATGCTCAAGCAGTGGCAAAGCCGCTCTTAATACAAACATTTTCACTTTGGGAATACTAGAGCATAATGAATCAGAGAAAGAAAGTTATCTGATTTCTACTGCCATCCAGTAATGATGGAAATATTTACAGATTCCTATAAGATAAATCAAACCCATTTGCTAAAATTCAACAATATACTAGATTAAAATGGCCTAGAACTTTATTGTTAGCATTGTGAAAAAATTAGAGCAACCTCTGCAGGCAAGCATATTATTTTTCCCTTTGAACTTATATTTGGCAGGCTTATGAATTTGGGTCAGAGATCATGTCCTGTAGCCAATTTAACTGAATCCTCTCATAAACATGTTCAAAACTTCAAAGGGCTTCTTTCTTTCCCAGAAGTCCTGAGACATAAAGTTATAAGGACCTTGAAGGACCCACCAGAAGAAGCCGGCCACCTCTATTGATCAGGAGATTTTGTCTCCCTAAAATTGTCGTAGAGGAAAGACAGGCTGTGCCTGTGCTGGAGGGACTCTTTCAGGTGCTGCTGATCACTCACATGACTATCAAAGTGAAAGAAAAACCCAGGGAGACCCAGGCTAGCCAAGTGAAGCCAGCAGCACATAAAGGGCTAAGCAGCAGTTCTCACAAAGGATGTGAAAATTAAATTTTCTAGAGTCATTGATGATGGCACTGAATTCAAGTGAAAAAAAGGTATTCTAGCAAACTTAAAATTTTCATAGACCACCTTACTGTCTTATTCAGTGTTATTTCCATTTCTCTTAAAAATCTCATTTTATTAGGAAAAAACATGTTATTTGTTAAACTATGTTTTTCTTTCTGTACTCAACAGTAATATGTCCCACAATCACTATTCCAGACACCTCAAAATTGTATTCACAGTGGCCAAGACAGCCTTAATGTTCCCCTGAGCTTAACTCCACTTTAGACAGTCTTCTTCCTGACTACAGGCTCGTAGTCTACCTTTCTGTAGAGCTTTTACTTAAGAAGACTTGGAACTGTAAATCCTTTCTTTGCACTTCAAGAAGAAAATTTTCCACAACCCATAAATGTTTTTCTCAAGGACCTGGGATCCATCCCTCTGAAATATAATCATGAAAAGAGCACTCTGCTCACTGTCTCTGTGGACATGTAGGAGCTCAACTTTGATCAGCATTTATTAGCAAACACAGATGACCTGGTCACACCTACTGTTCTCCAGTACTTTCTCTCTAGTTTACCATAGCTTGCAAAAACACTCCACCTTTTATTTCAATAGAGTTAATTCCTCTTCCTTATTGTAATGGTACTGACTCCTACTTCAATAGTCTTGGTCCCTATTATAGTAGAAGTCAATAATCTGGAATAAAGTCCTCCCTAATGGTTTAACTTGTTTAGTATTTTTTTTTTTCTCTTATACCAGTAGACACATGATCTGGACTTATGAGTTCAGAAATCCAATTATAGTCAGAGCAAAAGAGAGATATTCTTCTTCTTAATTTTTAATACTACCAAGTAAGTAGCTAACTTTCTAGATTTGACACTCAAAAAACAGTTTTGTTAACCAATTTGACTGGAAGGATGGTGCAAAATGAAAAGCATCTTATTAGAAGACAAACAGAAATCTGGCATTTACAGATTAAGACTGTAGAAGACAGGTCTAAATCCACGTGATTAACTTTGAAATACAAGTTCTCTCCAGTTCAAATGTAGCTAAACAAAAGTGAATATCTATCATCCACAGAGATGTAATTGATTATTATAATATAACTATTGATTTTGACCCATGCAAAACATAGCCCATAAGGCTGGGTTTGTTCCCAAGACTTAAAATATTTAGAGTCATGTATTATTACATGCTGGAATTTAATATGTACCCTTCAACAGGGGCTTCCTAACAATACTAGATAATGGTTTTGGGTACCTTTGTGTTTCTAACTGGGAAAAAATTATTTGGAAAGATAGAATAATTACTGAAGAGCCTCGATTATCTTGTAAATGTAATGTCGGTTATATGATTGATGAAAATTTAGAAGAAATTTACTGGGACTCAAATGAAATAAAATCTTACTGAAAAAATTAGATTCAAGCTCCAGGGTGAAGCTACTCCTTAGGCTTGGATTGGTAAGATTTCATTAAGAGCTATAAAATAATACAATAAACAGTGAATCATTTGAATGTGTAAGCAATATAGACAGCACAGCAATTTGTAAAAATAACGTATGATGAAAGAGAATATTTGACCATTGCTAATCAAGAATTTGCTTTACCCATTCACCATCGGTACAACATATTTAAAGGTTATTCCTCCAAGGCTAATATTGTACTGAAATTTTAAATTCATTCTATTGTATTCCTGATAATTGCTTTGCTTTATATTTTACTGTGAATTTGCTGTGTATTTAGATGACTGCAAATTGCCCAGAGGAAAGTAGAAACAGCAATAGAGATAATTATAAAATTGTAGTTTTATTATAAAGTAGTGACAAAAATAAAAATTATAAGTGAAAATACAAATAAAAAAGTTTCAAACTGTCCTTGGTTCCAAAAGGGAAAGAAAACTTTCCTACTTTTCCATTTCTTTTTATCATTCCTTTAGAAAACCTAAAATTATAAATGCTTGCTTTGTCTGTGTTTTTAAGGTATATTTAAATGTTTTATTTTTATTATTTTTAAAAGATTTTATTCGTTTATTTGACAGAAAGGGCACACAAGCAGGAGGAGCAGCTGGAAGAGGAAGAGGGAGATGCAGGGTCTCCAATAAGCAGGGAGCCCTGTGTGGGGTTTGATCCCAGGACCCCAGGATCATGATCTGAGTTGAAGGCAGACTCTTACCAATAGAGTCACCCAGGCACCCCTAAATGTTTTAAAAGCTAAATATACCTCTTCCAATTTTGCACACCAAGAATGTCTTACATGGAGGCCTTGGAGTCATCTCTTCAAAATGTTCACAGCAAGAAAAGTAGCACCCCTTCCTCCTGCTTCTGTGCATGAGAGGGAAAGTCTAGGTGTTTTGCTCCAGGATGTAACTTCTGGCTTATCATAAGGATAAGAGTTCATTTTGCTTTACTTTTGAT